>NC_041713.1:4185943-4485943 GCF_900700375.1 Denticeps clupeoides | reverse complement strand
CCATTCTTTTTGCCAAATTTAAAGACGACTCTGTTTTATTTGTAAAGGTTCCATGTTGAGATCCAGAAACGAGTCCATCAGTGCAAAATGATTAACAACAACAACAAAAAAGGAGTTCTGGGAAAATGTGTTTTAAGGGCAGTAGGCCTACCCAGACACATGTGTATGTTTCATGCCAGCAGACCCTGCCCTGCGTCTGCACAGGAAGTGGGCTGTATTTGCATTGCAATGAATTCAGCCTTTTATTACTCAGTTGAGATGAGAGACAATGATAGTGCAATGTGATTTGTAGCTCTGCTGGGAGCTAAAATCGATTTTTTTCCACTAATTACGCTGAGATAATCTCAGTTTGTTATTATGAACTAGATATTTTTGTAAAATTTACATTTACAGCATTTATCAGAAGCCCTTATCCAGAGCGACTTACAATCAGTAGTTACAGGGACAGTCCCCCTGGAGCAACTTAAGCGTCTTGCTCAGGGACACAATGGTAGTAAGTGGGATTCGAACCTGGGTCTTCTGGTTCATAGACGAGTGTGTTACCCACTAGGCTACTACCACCCCTTGTGTTTTAGGAAACAATTGATTCTACTATGAAAAATTCTAGTCATTATATGGGCTTGGAAAATCGTCGGCTTCTTTGTTCATAGTCTGGTTTACCGAAAAACACTCCTGACTCATTAACTCAGGCTGAGGAGTCTTTCAGGTCAGTAGAGTCTCAGTGATACAGATGGTGTGCAGCGTCCGCCATAATCTCATCAGTGCAGGATCATTCACGCTTATTAGCAGTGAATAGCACACTATTTGGCATTTGTTTGACCTTAGGTTAATGGCATTGATTTGCCTCCTATTAATCACACTTCTCCTGCAATACACAACAGAAACCTGAGCCAGGCCCATGTCACAACTGATCATCTGAATCAGATGATATGGGCAATTAGTGGTAACTATTTAAATATATTTGTACACCTTTAGACTTACTCAAGTTCTCACATTAATAGCATAACTCCATTAATGTAATGTCTATGGTGCTGATTTAGTGTTTAGGATGGTGCGAGAGGTCTCTTGATCTGAGCATAATTTAAATAAATTACAATTACTTGCACGCATGCATCAGAATTCATAATGAACACTGTATTCAATACAGTACACGGAATATGTATAAAATCCTACCTATATTACATAGACATTCCGTAAATATAATATATTGTGTATTGACAGTTCTACGTTGTGTACCTTAATGATAATCTGCATTCAGAAAGGGGTGCATTCGGAATGTCATATTCTCCACATTTGAATATGTTTATTTCAAGACATATGTGAAAATTAGATATATTCTGTGTATGTGTGTGTGTGTGGTACTGTAACATAAAAATTACTCCCTGCCTTTCATACAGCGGAACATGTTTGAGGATCAGGTAGCCAGTGGTGTAGTGAATTCCCTTGAAAGGCAATGTGGGTCTGGCATTCTTTTAGCTCATTTCCTGTTTTAGGGAACCCCCTGCCCATGATCCCAGGTGCAAGGCAGACGTAACGCTCCATAGCTCAAAAAGGGGATAGACTGCACCACACACGACACCCAAGGCCAGACAGGGTGTAGCTCAGGGTCATGGAGTCTCTGTGCTGTTCTATTTTCCTTCCCTAATTATTGTCAATCTCATTCTCACTTCTCTCACATGTTTAATTCCACTGGTAGTCTGGCGAGGTGGGAAATTCAGTCCAACAGAGGACAGGAACACAAAATCTGTTTGAGGACAGATAAGTCCCAGGACCATGAAAATGCAAAAGACAAAACCATAAGAAATTAATCACTGTTGCAATGTGTTAGAGATGCCATTTAAATACACATGTATTTAGGACTGTTGTACAATGTGATACATTGATTTTTTATTTTTTTTTACAATGACAAAATGTCATATTTTAAACAGAATACATTTAGTTTCACACAATCTATGATACCACTAACAAAAAGTAATTTTGTACACATAATGCATTTTGTCACACTATGCAATTTGCCAATGACAGTGTAAAATTACTTTCTTTCATGGACAAAATGCATTGTGTGCCAAAAGTGACTTTGGTTGTTGTTGACCATTTCTTTTTTCTTTACATAATGACCTAAAGTTGTTCGCTAACTATTTTCGCAACAAAAAATACAATGCAATACAATGCCGTTCATTTCGTACATGGCAGATGCTGATGTGAGTTTGGTGCACGAAATGTAAAGAAAATAAAGTAATAAAGAAAAAACTAAATAAAGTAAAATAAAGGGCTGTCCAATGGACATTTACTGTGTTGGTCATCTGGTACTGTGATGCAGATATCATTGTAGCTCATGACAACTCGTGACTTTCCAGATGGTTCCACTGTGCAGGAGACATTTCTCCATGGCTGCGTTTTGCTCATCTCAGCTACTGATTGGGGTTTGTTAAGTCAGAGGTCGTCCGAATCATGAGACTCATTAAACTGAAGACTTAAGTAAATGGAATTCTGGTTCAAGAGAAACGCACTTTTCCATTTTTTTGGAAATAATGTTGTCAATGTCCATGGACATTTTATGTTTGTTAAATGACGTTTGTGGTTGTTAAAAAAAACATAGCTGGAATACATTTATGCTGGTTGCCTTTAGCTAAATATTCATTAAGTGCGTTTGTGTGGCTGTCCTCCGGGTGTTTCCTCCCACAGTCATACTGTAGTGGTGAACTGGCATGAGGGCCACTGTTCTGCAAAAGTCCTGTCTTCATGGTTTAGATTTAAGATGGGAAACGTCAGACAAATGCTGTCCTAAGCCCCCCCAGACACTCATTTTGTAAGATTTCTCAATAATTTCTTTATGTTTTTGAAGTTATGACAGACCTGGGTTCGTGAAAAAGCACTATTCCAATCTGACCTCAAAATAAAGGACATCAAGACCATGGTGTGTGTTTTAGGATGTGAAATATGAAAACCATTAGTAAAAAGTTTAACATCAGTCGTGGAGTCATGGAACACTGGATTTTTTCTGTATGCCATCTTCTGTATGCATTTTTTCTGCCCTTCCTGATGATACTCTCTCCCATTACCCGGGGTTGCATCCCCAGCGGCTGGGTTTATTCGTTTATTAATTAACAATGTTACAAAATCAGAATGGATGAAAGAATATCATGCTACAAAATGTGATTTGAATACTTCACGTCATACCTTTATTCATTCTCCAAAATGTCCTTAGCATCCAGCATTAAAAACACCCAAAAACAAACAAAACCAACCCCACAAATCTGGATCATATTAACATTACAGAGAATGATCTTGATTCAGATCCCAGTTGTGGTTGTCCGAGGCATCTTGAGTCAGGTTTTTCCTGTGGCACGATTGTCTGGCATTGTTTAGGTGGGAAAGAAATGGTTGGCCGACCATATCATTGCCAAAGTGACTTGAAGGAAAATGATTGTGATACACAGTACAACACATGGTGCACACAACAAATTGTGTCCTCTGCTTGGTGAGCAGTGTGTGGGGATGGTGAGTTGCTCAGTGGCACCTTGGCGATTCAGGAATTCGAACCAGCAACCCTCTGATTACTGGTCTGTTTCCTTACCTGCTAGGCCAGCACTGCCCAACTTCTCTTAAGCAATTGGTGCAGTCAAAAGAGGAGAAACAATATGATGCTAGAGAACGTTTAATAAGGCATCTTACAGTGCATTTGTCCTTTCTGAAACTCGAGATGCAATCGAGCTTTAATGCATTCTAATAATGCATCTCATATAGTGAGGGGTATATAGTATATAGTAATAATAATATATTAGGGATATATTATCATTAATATTATTACTGAAAGATATTATATACACAAACACAATGCAGTTTAACCACAGCCGCACTACATGCATTAACTCGAGGCACCAGAGAGGGCAGGAACACCTCATAAATCTGAAGAAACTAATCCCCAGACCCACTGCACTATCAATCTCGCCATGGTTACTGTAAAATTCAGACAGTTATGGGGTTATCATGCGGCAGAAAGCTGTGGAGGCAGCACGAGCAGACAAAATTACCACAACGAAGGCGATAAGTACTGAAGTTCAGCCACGGGGCAGTGGTTGGCCTAGCGGGTAAGGACACAGACCTGTAATAGGAGGGTTGCCGGTTCGAATCCTGACCCACCATGATGCCATAAAGTTTTCCACCACTACATCTGTTGGACTTTTTTCTTTTCTTGGACAAATCATCACCCATGCAGGCTCAGTCTACCCTGGAAGGGCGTCCCTCTCAGTTTCACTCCTTCCTTTCTTTTTTTCTCTCTCCTAGAGTCTCACACCCCCACCCCCCAGTCTACTTACACCCACCCCCCATCTTCCCTAAAAATCTCCTTGGTTTAAACAGAAGACCCCTTGGAGAGACAGTTGATGCCGTTTGGTTCTTTGGACGTAGCTATGTGGCTGGAAATGATTAAATATCTTGATGTTGCACCATCTTGTGCTTGGGCTGCTCAGAACCTCTTCCATTTTCCTGGAGGAGATAAAGCAGGAGACCTGATGAAGTTGCTAAAAATCAGTTTGTTGATTTTTCCTTTTTGCCCCAACACTACAGTGCATGCTCATCATTACGTACACACCAGCATCACCAGATAGAAAAGCAAGACAGAAACTATGGTTAGAATCACATATTGTGCATTGGAATTTAAACACATAAAAAAGTTGTACAGCTTCAGTTATAGAATGCTGAATATAATGCTAAAGTATTATTTTAATCAGAATCAGAAAACTTTATTAATCCCGAAGGAAATTGCATAAAACAGCATTCTTGAATTTCAATCTCCACCAGTAAAAAACTGGTGAAGGGCTAATAGAACTTTGCAAAACAAAAATAGGCAAGCATTTTTTAAATACTGATATTTGCAAGTCAGTCTGTTACTTGGAAATCATCGGAATTGCTTACAGGGAATCCCTGAACAAGCTTTCGAAATGTCTCGAAAAAAAGGGTTAGGGATATAAGCATGTAAATTACAGGAAGGCTCTGTACTCTGAAGACTGCTTGGAGAAATGTCATAACTTTACTAGGAATTAAAGATTTTAGGACTGGGTGTAATTGCAAAATTGCTTCCACACATGACATGGTATACTCTTGATCAGGGACCACAGATTCATATCTGAAAACCTTCCTTTAGAAGCACAGTATGTGCATATAATATAACCGGACCATGGGAAGAACAAGGCATTCTGGGATCAAGAGAAATTCAGGAAACATGGAACACATAGATAAACATGTGCACTTATGGAGCATTAAGACCAAGCAACATAATGAAACAAGAAACAGGTGAGCTAAATTAGAAAGAACAAGACTTCATTCCAAAGCCCAAGACAAACTCTAAACCAAGAATAAAATAGCAGCCACTTGAGGCCAGGAGGCCCTACAACAACATTACAGCGGGTTAAAATCATATTTGCTTCTTGTGTCGTACAAATCATCACCACATATGTTTTCATATAGCAACAGAGATTAAAAAGAGTCCGAAACCAGCATCAGGGTCAGAAACCGGGAATATTAGGATCAAAACCAGGAAAAATGGAACTCATAGATCAACACATGGATGAATGTCAACATGCTTACATATGCATTAAACCTCAACGGGCCTTCATATGGGCATGGTAATGCAATGAAATATGAAACTGGGCAGTGTTCCACTAAACAAGATTTCTCAAATAGTTGGGTTAACTTAAACCAGAAGTCATGAAGTCCAGTAGAAATTTAGGTAAGGAGCCTTCCTCATGATCCAGTTAACTAAGGAATCCTGTCTTGTGGAACAACCCCTACACAAACTTTGACTAAACCAGGGTATGTAAAACAGGGTGTGAACCTTTACTGGTCTCATTATTCGATTTCAGAACAATTATTATTAATAATTATTTTTGTACATTACTTCACGTTTTCAAATATATCAGTGAGATGACAATTAAGGCTTTGTTCACACAGACATCTGAACCAGGTGTTTGGGGCGTCACGTGTGAGTGCAGACTGAACGGCGACTATTTTTCTGCTTATTGGAGCAAATCAAAGTGTCGGCACCAGGGCTACATGTTCGGGTGACGTCAAATAACGTTGCATGCCACATTTTTTTTGACGAAATCCCAACAAACGTCAAACTGTGATGAGCTAACACCAGTCAAACGGCAATCGAATGCTGCTACAAAGCGCAGAAAAAATGCATATGGGATTCGGAGGGTTTTTTATTTTAAACTAACTACTCTGTACTCCGTACTCTGTACTCCGATCAGGCAGCCATCAGCAACATCATTATGATACAATCGATTACATTCTGCACTGCATCGATGCAAAATTGTCCACATCTGCATCGCGATGCATTGATTATGAGATTAACTTCCACCCCAAGTATGAGAAAGTGGCTGTAGCGACCACAAGAGGCCAGGAAGCTTCAGAGCACAGATAATGACAATCGATGAAAGAAGGGTGAAAGCCATGTGAAATCAGTCTTCTTTGCAAATATTCAATTGTGTTCAAATGAATCCATTGTCTAAACAAATCATCATTGCTCTAAGTATATGCTTTAGCTTTCTCGTGGACCGACCTGGAAAACTGTTGTATTGCTGAAACAACCCACTTTCTGTTGAGGATTTTTATAAAATGATGAGGATATTATGCATTGGCCTAATGTCAGATCAAGACAGATGCTCTTTGTTAAGCATATGAAGAACTTTAAATCCAAAAAAAGGTACGCTACATTAGCATTTCCCAAACCTCCTTCTGGCCAAACACTCTGTGGACCGTCTCTCCCCCGTCCAGTCTGATTTGTATTAGGCTAACAGCGTTCATTGCACTCACCGTTTACCAACATATCAAGCTTCCAGATTACAGTTAAGATAATGAAACAGGAATATGTTATGTTTGGGTCTTGATAACAGCCCAGCTGAGTGACTTAATTCCTCTTGACTCGATTTAATACTTAGACATTTTATTGGGTAATGTGATATAGGCCCAGAGCACATTCTCTGATGTAACTCATCTACACTGGACGAAACCCAAAGCCTGCAAAGCTAGGAGCCAATAGCCTTAGGCATCAGGCCAATCAAACTTCTCGCTCACATCACAGGGAACAGGCTAACGTAGGCCCCAGTGCCACATTAAATAAAACAGCCAATATGGGAGAGAGATCATGCATTGACAGTTTCGTTGCTCATGCCAGGCGATGCGTTGGTTTCCATAGAACAGCGGTGCCCGGTAGCAGAACATGGCAGAACATGAACATGATACTGTACAAGTGTTAAAGAATCACAAAACATTGGGTGAGTCACTTACATTTACCTCAATTTTGTCTCAGTTGGATCTGGCAACTTAAGCATAAGTCAAGAAGGCTTTTCTAAACCAGCTGTAGTCAGCCAATCGCAATCGCTTCCAACTACTCATCTCTGACTATTGCCACATATCAACATGCATTTTATTTGTCTTTTGGTAACATTTGACTAACATGACCCCAATGACCATGACCATGGACACACAATTATAGTCACTCCAGTTGTACAATCAACAGTTAGGCTACTAACAACATGATTTGAGCATTGTATTATAATGCTTGGACTGTAGTGGTCCCAGGATCATTTTTTACAATATTTAATATAAAGCAAGTATGAACTGTATTTTATATTGCGAAATGTACCAAAAGCTACTAAATAGCAAAAGTTAATAAAGTGAAGTGAAATTATTGTGATACAGCACATGGTGCACACAACAAAATGTGTCCTCTGTACTTAACCGTCACCCTTGGTGAGCAGTGGGCAGCCCTGACAGGTGCCCAGGGAGCAGTGTGTGGGGACGGTACTTTGCTCAGTGGCACCTCGGCAGCTCGGGATTCAAATCAGCGTTTTTATGCACTTTGAAAGTTTTTTCAGTTCTGCCTCAAACTCAAACAATTCAGTTTGGTGACGTAGAAAATGAGACACTTTCAGTACGTGCATATGAGCATACTGTTATGTCCTGATTCCACAACTGCCTCTGTATAGTTTAAATAGTTTAGCAGTCTGTAAATCCTTTCATGACAATGCTGGTCAGTGTATAATATCTAATTTTCTTATATTTTCTTGTATATTATATTTACTCTGCACCAGGGTAACCCCTTCATGACACAGCATTGTCATAGCAACACACAACATTTACACCAAAGAAGCCATTGTTGTTGCAATGCTTAATCGCAGGATTTAGTTACTGGGGCGGGGTGCATGCTGTCCTGTTTTCATTAAAGGCTGTTACAAAGAGACACGCTCTAGACACAGAGGGGGTTCTGAGGGTCTTTTGTGGCCATGTGATGCAACAGAACATGTTTAACATCATTTGCAGGGAGGGTTTTATGTACATGAGGTCCCAATGATCACCTACAGTCCAGTACACCATTGCACACTCTTATACTCTGTTTGTGTAACTGACTGACTCTGGGTCAGCCTCGTAACACCGAGCTTCACCATGTTTTAATGCACTCCTCATCCATTAAAAGCTGTGAGCCATATTGATAGTCCTATAGTGCGGCTATTGGGTAACCAATAGATCAGTTTTGTAATAGTACTGACTCCTCTATGCCCTGCTCGCTGACTTGCAGTCCCTGGAGTCCTGACTGAAGGTCAGCAACGTGATGGACTACCCTCAGTCCTCATGACGACTACAAGACGTGCTTAACAACACTGCAAAACACCCCCCTGGTTCTTCTGGACACCGCCTTGATACATCTGACTCTGTGCTGACAATGACAACATCCAGGGTTGACATCAAGGTTTCTGAGAGCTCATCCAGCATATTTATGGCATGGAAAACAATTGCTGTATTTTTACATGTGCTAGGTAGTTAACATATGGGGTGCTTTGTGTGTTATGCCGAGTGCTTGTTTCTGTACACAGAATACCTTCTGTGACACAAAATGAGTTTTGTAACGAAAAAAAAAATGTTGCGTTTTGTCAAGTTTTATACACAAAAACAATAATAAAAACCTTATTCTTATTGTTTATTGACATTAACGTCTGCCATTTTTTGGACAGAAGGCTGGTTGTTATCTGTATGGTTTAAAGGGCTTACATTTACATTGCATTGATGCCATTGTCACCTTTGTCCAAAGTGACTTACAATCAGTTGTTACTGGTACAGTAATGCTCATGGACACAATGGTAGTAAGTTGGGGTAAGTGTCATTTCACCCACAAAATGTATTTTGTCAAAAAATTATTTTTGTCTCTAAAACTACACTTTGTAAACTACAAAAAAATTCAATGACAAAATGTCATTTTGCCCACAAAATACATTTTGTCAACAACAAAAGTCATTTGGATGTTTGTGAACGAAATTAATTGATGACTATTGTTTTTGTGGACAAAATGCAATAAGGCAGGTGTGCGGTGATTTTGTCATAATATGTGTAATTCATTTTGTGTCACAGAGTGTATTTTGGGCACAGAAATATGCTTTTGACAGTTGGTATCCCATATGCCCCAGTGGTGGCCTAGGGGGTAAGGAAGCGGCGCTGTAATCAGAAGGTTGTCGGTTCAAATCCTGATCCACTGAGGTGCCACTGAGCAAACTACCACATTCATACAAGCAACAACATAAGGAACTATAATGAAGGAACACTCCTTTTATCAATCTCTAGATCCTCTGACTCAGACCATGCAGCTGTTTTTAGACTGAAACTGTGCTGGTAGAGATCTGTGGGAGACTTTGTTTGCTCTTGGCCAATCTGACAGCCCTACTTGCCAAAAGGTCAGCAGACCCTGGAAATGAATCAGCTGAGCGACCCTCCCCCCCTCCCGGCCTCCAGGGGCTCTGCAGGAAGTGACTAATCCCCCTCATGGATTTAGTGCCGATGTAAACAGTGGGATGGTGTGCCCTCTTCCCTACCCCTCCCTTCTTTCTCGCGTCCTTCATGCCCACCATTCATTTCATTATGCTTGACAGTTATGTGATTTTAAGACAGGTCGAGAAGGTAAAGATCACTTGTGTGACCTTCACCCTTTACATTCACCTTTTATCCTATTAACTTTGAACCAAAGTCATTTGATCACTGAGCACTGATTTTGAGGACAAATAAGACACAATAAACACACTGAAGTCTAAAATTTTAGTACAGATATCAAATCAGACAGGAGTGTCCAACACAAAAGGCTTGTCACAAAATATATATATATATATATATATATATATATATATATATATATATATATATATATATATATATATATATATATTGTTGATTTTATTGCTTATTAACATCATGGTTGCATGGTGAGTTTTGGCAGCAGACTGAAAGAGCTTTATCTGTCATGAAATACAGAGAGAGCATAATAGAGATTTTCAGAGAAGGGGAAGGGTAAACATACATGATCAGAAATGATCATCACTACTGAGGATGTCTTTTAGTTTCATGCTGAACAACTGCCACCAGACACAGCTGCCTGGAGAGACTCTAAATCTTGTCCGAGTGGACATGCCAGACTGGAAACATAATTTGTGTATCATTTGAGTGTAATTAACCATCTGCTATTAGACATCTGCATTTGACTAATCTGGGGAAGATTTATATTATACATGCGGTCATTATTACCAGTGGCCTAAACTAGTCTTGAGCCAACATATTGGGGCTAGTCAAGACTGGTCAGAATGGCCGTTTAGTTCTGATGGCACTCATTACTGGTAATTGCAATGATTGACTGATGCTCTCTACCATTATTAAATACAAATACTTTCCATTCCAGTCTAGTGGCATTTTATATGTAACTCTATGTGTAATTGTGAACTCATGTGTAATTACTACATATTATAGGGTTGTCAAAATGGACGTCTAAAATACATTAGTGTAATTTTTTTTTAGTGTACCCATGCTGAGACTCTTTTTGTTGGTTGTCCTACTGCTAAATTCGAATAAAAATTTAAGCCAAAAGAATACTTGGAAATGTTCTTTCTTTCTTTCACGCCTTTAGGGAAACTGTGTGAAGTTTCTCGGGGAGAGCTAAATGCTTAGAGCTGTTTTCATTGGACTGCATTTGCTTTTTCAGTTTCTATGGCTGATAAACACATTTGCTCTTTGCCGACAGGGCTGGTCTCGCTACAGTAACAGCAGCCATGTCACCATCGTTGCTCAGTCTGTGCCGCTGGATGGTGCTGCCAGAAGGCTCTTCACCCTATGCATCGGTGTGGTGAGCAGAGTGTTATGTCACAACAACTGCGTTCACAACTTACTCACACAATCTTTAACACTGTACAAGAGTCAAAAGAGCTTGTGCTGTCTCTGACTCGGCTGCAAACAGCTTTAATGAGCCCACTTGGCGCAGCGTTACTGGAAAGCAGACAACAGTGTGGTGTAACACTAAATTAGTTCTCGGCAGTTGGTGGGAGTCCGTCAGAAGGAACCGCAGCTGGAATGGCGAGCGCAAGGCCACATAGGTAGATCTGATAGGAGGATTGAAAATGAGGTTAAGGAAAAGTAACTGATTAATGAAATAACGAGAACAGCATTTTGGGCTCTCACATTCTGACTCCTGAGCCCGGTTGCATTTCAAAATCCTTTCATAAACACTGGCACCACGTCAAGGCCTGCAGCACACTTGAAGACCCTAAGGACTGACCCTACAGACAGCGAGTGCACATGATGAATTATTATTTGGACCGTTTGCATTAAAATGACATTGCATACAGTGCGGCTCAGCCAACTTTCTGTTCCATTTAAATATATATTACTAGCGGGGAAAACAATAGACAATATGTTTTCTTATGTTTACCCCCTCGGAAAACTGTGCTGTTTCTTTTTACAAATAGGAATCCCTTTACCAACCAGAATAAATCTATCTATCTACCAATAATGCACAGAAATGTACTAAATCTACTAAAAGTCATTGAACGTAGACATTTAGGATTTTTTCTAATTTGTGGGAGCTAAGATAAGATATATCGTTAGTAGCGGCTTGGAAAGGAGAAAGCACTTTAATCTGATGATGTAAAAACAAAAGGTTCCATTCGAGCGTATCTGAAAAGGAAAGTATCTGACTGGTTGGCTAAGGCAAACTAGTGTCCGTGTCCGTAGGCTGGGGCTCTCTGAATTACTTCATTTTCTCCATATTACATTCAAGTACATTGATATGGGGCTGTACAACAAATACATGCTGTTATAGCTGTTGAGGAGCGCATCGAAGTGTTGGACATGTTGTGTTGGCGTCTAATTTTTCCAAATCTCTGTCCGATTGAACGTCTGAAATGTGCTGGATGTGCTGAAACATTCGATCTATGGAAGCACCACTTCTCAACAATACCTGCAGGATCTGATACTGACGGCTTGGTGCCAGATAAAACAGGTACCTTCAGAGGTCTAGTGGGGTCCGAGTCTGAACGGGTCAGTGTGGGTTTTTCGGCATTTGAAATAGGACCAAAATAATGTTAAATATGGTGTATACTTAAACCTCAAGCAAGGTTTAGCTCATTTGTATGCAAAAGTATATTTATTTGTATGCAAAAGTATATTTATTCTGCTGTTTGTTAACAAACGATTGGTTGGAAAATGTTGAAACAACTACATTTAGACATTAAGATGGTATTTCTGATGCAGAATCCTACCACCATTACATTAAGACATTACAAAGAGAATCCAGTGCATCTAAGAAGTTCCAGTCTCTTCAAGATGTCTTGGACATTAGCGCACTAAACTGGTTCTTCGTCAATACAAGACAGGCTCCATTGTAAGATCTTCCATGACCACCAGCAGGCAAATTATTAGCAGACCCTGATGAACAGTAAATTAATTTAATGCACCCTGACGTGCAATGTCTCTTCAAAAATTGGATCAAGGAAATTCCACATTCTTGCAAAGTTTCTCATGTTGCCTGTTCCTCGACACAGATTTAATCGGCAATTATGACAACATGTCATTTTCCTCACAACGTACACACCTTAAACAATGGTCTGTGATAATAAAAAAATATAAATCTTTTGATGGCTCACTTGGGAAAACGGCTGCTTTTGTGTTTTTTATTTCAACTGTGGGGGTTTCTTGCAGGTTTGTTACACTTCAGCAGTTCTGCAACAGTTTCCTTCACATGATTTCCAGTTAATGGTATTGCCCTGGCCTGGGGACTTGGCCAGAGTTATGTGAAGGTTAATTCTGCATACGTACCGCCGGTGGCAAAGGACCATATATCTGCTATTGTTCCTATCTGGTGCAGCCCCTGCAGCAAACCTAAGTGTTCTGTTAGATGCTGCTGTAAATATGTCCACATATAATTATAGAAGATGCTCCATCCAACTGGAATCACTGTTAGGTGGCTGAATTGTGGGTTTGAGTGGCCACTAGTGGTGAAGACGGCGAATTGCACGTTGACCCCTTTCTGAGGCCAGACGCTTCATGGTTAATTACTCCGTGTTAAATCCTCGCGGAAACCGAAAGCTGCGCTTAGACGAGTTATTTTCCACAAATATCTGCAGACATTTGCCCCAAATCTTCATTGTGACTGCACTTGTCTTTACGTTTGCTTTTCTTAAACTGTGAAATTAGGTGATGCTGAGCACAGTTACCATGTCCATGCATAGGCATCCTTTGTATGCATACCAATGGCAAAAAAGTTCAGAGCAACTAGAGTACAGAGCTTTTCTGTATTCGTCTGCATTTATTACTGAAATTATGAGATTATTAACCCACTACTATTACTCAGCAGGTTGCAGTTAAGTGACTATTTGCAAGACTTCCTGACGTGCAGTAGCATTTAAAGAGTTTGACCATCACTTTTGTTGCATATTTGTATGCATGGGCAACGTTACACAGTCCAGAACATGACCTGACCAACCACAATCATTCACAGAAGGAAAACAGCATTTGATCATGGTACAGGATATTGAGTCAGTCCCAGACTGCTTGGATGAAGGGGCTTGATCCACAGGGGAAAGTGACCTGCGGGAGGTCATCTGTGCAGTTCAAAGGTCACTGACGTCAATGACCAGGTTCTGCAATAAAGAGCTGGGTGTCTGGACTTTAGCCAGGGGAACCCTGGAGTGGCTCAGTGACGTGTCTGACGAAGTGAGATAGGGCAAGTTGGAAAAAGTTGGGAATGGGGACTGCTTCTTAGATTAAAAAAAAGATAGAGAAAGGGTGATTAAGCAGAAAAGGAAAACAGATGCCAAATACAGAACACAAACAAGCTTCTATTCTCAGCATGTACTTGTCTCTGAACTCTATAACTGATAATAATACAATTTACCGAAAATATATAAATATATATTTTTCCATAAAATTAGTATACACACACACACACACACACACACACACACACACACACACATATATATATATATATATATATATATATATATATATATATATATATGTATGTATGTACATTTCTTCCTTCTTTGTCACAATGGCTGTTTGCTGTTTGTGTATTAGTCTGTGTTGGTGTGTGTGTGAGACCACGCCCCAAACAGCTCAAAGCATTTATTGCTAGTTGTAAGTAAGTTGAATTGTTACAGGACTCTGTAGATGCCTGGAATAAATTTGTGTGAAAAGTGAAACAAACAGACGATTGAAAGATCTGGTTATTTGACTGAATGCGACAGAATCTGAACAGAGTGCTTACCCGTACCTGTATTGCCACTCCTCAGAAGGCGGACTGTCCCCTCTAACAGGGGCTCGTTCACAGCGGGCCAACCCAGACTTGAGCGTAGTGTTATTCCCACTTACTATAAACGTTTCTGTGTCACTTTTATTAGGTTGCAATTACAGAAAAAAACCTTAAATGACATGTATAGACATAATTATATATATATTTAATAAAAATAACACAAGATTCTACAATATACAACAATAACAATGATAATGCAGATATCTATAAATGAAATAAGCAAATATATACTCCTGAGGTTGAATAATTGTAGGAGGAGGAATTATAATGATTCATTATTATTATACATTATTACAACCTGTAATCAGAAGGTTGCCGGTTCGAATCCCGAACCGCCAAGGTGCCACTGAGCAAAGTACCATCCCTACACATGGTTAAATGCAGAGGCCATATTTCGCTGTGTCACCATGTGCTGCAGTGTTTCACAATGACAATCTCTTGACCTCCATTTTCAAAATATTATTTCACTAAAATTTACACAAATCTTGGAGAAAGTAATTATTATAAGTCTCTGGTGGGACCAACATCAATCTTTGGGAAATCAAGAAATGATTGCTTTGTATTTGTTTTTGTCGCGACAGCATGGTATATAACAAACAGGGTTTAATACATGAAATGGGCCACATAGTACGAGGACCCGACGAGGACAAGATACAATGGGTATACATCTATAACATTTCAGAGATGAAAACGATCAGAGCAATCAGGCAATCGTGGAGCTGGGGTCCCCCCTCCGGTGTCAGTCCATTTGCTGTTTATTATAATGTGCTATAAAAATCTGAATTATTTTGAAAATTATAGCTTTATATCACCCTTTATGTTATTATAGTCCTTGTTATCTCTGGACACATTTTTGAAATGTGGTACAATAATTTAGCACCATAACTGTGACAACACAACAATATACATAGAAACAATAGATTGACAGAATGTGTTGTTGTGTGAGGAGAACTGAACTCCAGAACAGGTCATCATTGGGGCAGTTGTGGGCTAGCAGGTAACTGTAATCAGAAGGTTGTGGGTTCAAACCCCCCCTAAGCCACTATCACCCAGATAGTTATGAATTTAGTATTACTGATGACAGAGTATGTCAAAGGGAGCCAATCATTTCTGAGCAGCAACCACCAGCTAATCAGTGAGGTGACAAACAATTTACAGCTACAGCATTTATCAGACACCCTTATACAGAGCAACTTACAATCAGTAGTTGCAGGGACAGTCCCCTCTGGAGCAACTTAGGGTTAAGTGTCTTGCTCAGGGACACAATGCTAGTAAGTGGGATTTGAGACCGGTTCTCCTGGTTCATAGGCGAGTGTGTTACCCACTAGGCTACTACCACCCTAATACTTCAAGGCGTCCAACAGGAAGCGTGTTATCTTCTGAGGCTTTCCTTTTTTCCACACCAGATCCCACATCATCTCAGCCGCTCCCCTCGACTGCTGAGGCCGCGGAGCTGATAAGGCACAGCGGAGCGGGGCAGAAACCCAAAACCCAGCTTAATTTCGCACACAGCAACTTGTGCAACAGCCGGAGTGGCACTTTGTCCAGGAAGGGGAGTCCTGCTCCCCTTTTCTCTCCAGGAACTGCTGGAGGTGCCACTCCAAAACAGACTCTTGTTTTAAACGCCATGGTTACTTAAGAGGCGAGTAACTATAGTGACATTTAGGCAGACCATTACACTGGTGTCAGATTAGTCTCCTGAGACAGCGTGATGCCTTCCCATGCTGGTGTTCACTAACGCTTTTATTTCTTACACATATATCATTCAGCATCCAGGGCGAGTACTTTTCACTAATTAAAGGGTGAGCCTCGTTCATTAGGGCCACGTTGGTTGCAGAAAGACCCCTCGGCCAGTATCACCAGGAGGCCATCCTTCCATATTTGGTTGTGATTTTTGACAAGCCTCACATTGTGACATGCCACATTGCTTTTGAGCCAGTGAGGATTTTCTTAACTTGTCCTTCTGTGCACTTTCAGTCTCAAATAAGAGCTTGAGGCTGTGATGGGGTTGGCATGACATGAGGAGCTACCGCCGTCCAGTGGTTAAAAGAGGGTATGGCGGGTCTCCCAGGAAATCACCACTGGTTCATGCTTTAGCTGATTGCAAAATAGCACAATATATTGTCCTATATTATTAATGCAGCATACAAAAAAAGAGAGAAGAAGTATTCGAGTAATCAGGTGAAGTCCTGATTTAACACAGATGCAAAGCTTTTGCATCAACCAGCTTGACCAGGATACTATGGGGGCCATTCCTCATGACCAGCTCACCCAGTGGGTGTAGCCTGACAGCTGCATTCGAGTGCACGTCTGACATTTCCTCTCAAAGAGTCACATTGTGCTCCTCCTGAGCATTCACCATAAAATTTAAATCTGTTTCCATTGCTCGCTCAGTCATGGTTCATCTAGTCTGACATCATGGACTGGAACAAGCTTTTTTTAAGTTATTAAGTACAACCCTATACTGACAGCTCAGACTGTACACTGACCTACAGTATCTCACGTGAGTCAAAAATACACATTTTTGTAAATATTTTATTATATCTTTCCTTGCAACAACACTGTATATAGGAATCCTATCTTCAATGTAGTATATTTGCCATCCCATTAAAACAATTAAACACACAGCCATTAATGTCTAAATTTAGCAACAAAGGGATAATGTCCAAATTGTGCCCAAAGTATCAATATTTTGTGTTATTCTCCTGGACTGTCTTAACTCTCTTGGGCACAGCGTTCACTAAAACCTCACAGGTGGCACTGGAACCCTCTTCCACTCATGGAAGCTGGTGGATGTTGGAGACCTTGCGCTCCCCTATCGTCCGTTTGAGGATGACCCCAAATAAGGTTTAAGTCCAGCACCTCTAGCATAAGTTTTATTTATTTATTTATTTTATATTTATTTAGCAAAGCAGCGGTCTTCTTGGAGGTGTTTGGGGTCATCATCATGTTGGAATACTGCCCTGCAGCCCAGTTACAAAGGAAGGGGATCATGATCTGCTTCCGAACGGCACAATACATACTGGCATTCGGGTTAAGCAGTCATATAGCCACACCCCCAGGCTGCTCATCTTCAGCAAACTGTTTGCGGGCTCATCTTTAGATGACTGCTTCCTTCTGGGACAACAGACCATGCAGACCAATTAGATGCAGTATGCGGCATCCAGTCTGAGCTTCGACAGGCTGAACCCAAACCCCTTTAATGCCGGCAGCAAACAAACAAATAAATGACACCTTGACACAATTACGCTGAGTGCAAAACTCAATTCATTGTCAAATTTTAATGGCCAGACATGAAACATTTTTTTGTCTCCATATAAACAGGGAATGTATCAAGTATAGACTATGAAAAGTGCAAATAACCTTTTTTGTTTGTTTTTGTTCAAGAATTAACAATATAAAATTTCACTGGGTAACAAAATAGGTTTGCCATTTTTGAATATCCACCACAATTATTGAAATGGCAAAAAAAATAAAAATAATAATAATAAAATAAAATGATTTGCTCACCTAATGCACAGAATACTTCAGAACATACAGGACAACCATTTTTGCACTTCAAACGTTTACAGTAGATTTTCAGAAGTCCCAATATAACTGCAAGATCAATGGATGTGAAGATCATTAAGGAGCCAAATTATTTTATTTATTTATTTTTACATAAAGCGCTATGAGCAAAAAAAAAAAAAAAAAAAAAGATGTCAGAATTTCATCGGAATTTTAAGCAGTGAGATTCTTCAATTGTGAGTTCTAAACAAGCAGTATTTGCGTTAGACTGCATGCGTATGGACTTTCGTTGTAACATCCTTTAAGATGAGGTTTTGCTCGGCTGTGCACCAACATAGATGAGCTACATACTATAAACTGGGGCTAAGATGTTCAAAAAGGCGTCAACAAGGGGGCCGACTGCCACAGGGGAGACAGACTCCATGTCAAAGACTTACAGTGTATCTAATGCAGCTCAAAAGTCAAGTTATTATCAGCCTACATTAGTAGTCGTGATTAATTAACTGCAAGCCACATCATTTTTATTTTTTTTTTTTAGTTTTTTTTTTTTTTTTTTAAACAGGTCACTTACAATCATCACCTCATTCGAAAAGAACTTACAAGATAACCAGACAATACCTTAATTTTCAGTTCATTGAGTATTGAAGGATATTCAACTTAAAAATAAATACAGAATCAGTTCATAATATATATATTATGGCATTTAGTATTTTGTAGGTCCACACACACACACACACACACACACACCCTTTCCAGGCAAATTCATGTCAAGTTAACAATCATACCGCTGACCATACATTTTGTTTTTAGGTTTTGAACTCTTTTTGTAACACCAACGCTAGAGCATGACTGATTACACGATGCAAACGCTCTGCAACGACACAAACTAAAACTCACAAAATCATCTAAAAAATTAGTGTTTAGTGAAAGGTTCGATACAAAAAAAAAAAAAAAAAAAAAAAAAAAAAGAAATTGCACAACGCTCTCACCATCTGGCTTGCTTTAGGATGGCTGGGGTATAAAAACTTATTTTTAAAAAAGGGGAATTCTTTTGGAGACGTGTTTCAGGACATGTGGCAATAAATCAGACACACGCGCGCACTCTTACGAAAAAGGCACTGCGAAGAATTGCGTAGAAAGAACCGTTTGTTTTTTACATTTTTTTTAAAATTTTTTTTTTATTGACCCCTGACAGTGTTCCGGAACATTCTGGACTCCTGCATAGGCCTTAAAAGAGAAAAACAAAACTTCTGCCTGATTAAGTTTGACCAAAATCAAACGAAACCACGACCTCCAGGACTATTCTTGCGAATTCGGATTCCACAGTCAGTGGCTCTTTTTACATGACAGTTTTTTCCTGTGTAACCACAGATCCGCGCGAACGCTCGGGACAAGGGCGGAGGGTATAGATGTGGCAGCAGGCACAATCCGGACGCCACTGACTTGGTGATCTGCGCGTTCGCTAGCCAGTGTTTTGGCACCTACAGTAATACTTCAGCTGACGACGAAATTGCGAGCACGCTTGCTCATTCCAACAGGGCACACGACAGTGACTAGACAGGCAACGATGTGGGTTTAACTGTCAGCTGCAGCCTAAATCCAATGGGAACTTGACGTAGGCCCTTAAAAAAAAAAAACGAAACTAAATTGATTGTTGAGAGTAAAATCCTAGCCCTGTGATGAGGTTGATTGCACGAGAGTGTCCCATCAGAAACAGGCTGCGATGATGATGAAGGGGACTGAACGTTGTCCGCTTCCGAGTGCTTGTATTCCAGGAGTGTGATTCAGGTAGTGGTGTCCCCCTCAGGAAGGCTCAAGGGCACTTCATGCCTCAGGTGAGTTTTTTTAAGTGCTGTTTGTGTGCTCTAGTTGAGGGACATTGAAATGGAGAGAGGAGGATGGAGGGAGGGAAAAAAAAATTCTGATCTCCTGTTTAGCTATTTGAGCGAAACTCACCCTCCCCTACCAGACCTCTATTACACTTCTTATTAAAAGAAGGGATAGTGAAAAAAAAAAAAAAAAAAAAAAAAAAAACAGATGTGAATGAAGTGGTCTGGCTAAAAGGACCTGGAAAATCAGACAAGGTGCACTTGCCCCTCCCATTCTGATGAGCTACTGCTTGGCTGGTCGGGGTCAGAGTCAAATTTGGGAACATCCGAGTGTGAGTAATTAGCACCGGAAAGGGGGGTGTCGACCCCGGTATCGTCGCCTCCTCCTGGAGGCGAGGGCAACATACCCAGGGGGTCCAGCCCCACCAGGTGGAGCTGAGTCGGCCTGGCGCTGCAGACGTCCCGTTCTTCCCCAGTAAAAGGCCCGCAGAGCCGACAGTTGCTTTCAGCTCCCTCTTCTGGCCAGTGCTGGAACTGTGGCTCTGTGGTCGGTGGGTCGGCGACTGGGGCCACCATGGACACGCAAAGCTCGGAGGCGGGGGGAGCGCCGGAAGAAGAGGGCGGAACCGGAGCTACGCTATGTGGGTTCATGTCATGAAACCAGGCCATGATGTTGCCAAAGAGGTTGGCGCTGTCAGCAGGATCGAGTCCCACAGAGCCCGGGGGCTGGGAGTCTGCAAGCTGGCTGCTGAAAGGGTTGTGGAAGGAGAGATGCGGGTTTTCTAGGTGCTCGGGTGGCGGAGGGGTGCAGGGAGGTTGATTGTACTGGCCAGCGCCGATTGTGCCCAGCTTGACGAGGCTGTCCCCCAGCTCCAGGAGCTCGGAGCTGCTCAGGGTGGCGCGAGGGACATAAGCAGGTGGGCCTCGGCGCAACAGGTCCAGCCTGGAGGGCAGTGAGGTGCCGATGGCTCCCAGCGACATCTCATTGGCCAGGGCCTCCTGGGTGTCCCCGCTGCCGGCATCCCCACCACCCATGGCGTTAGACTCCTGAAGGGAAAGCTGTATGGCCAGAAGGATGTTGGGGTCATCCTCATCCAGAGAACTCAGAGGCTGTTGGAACAGAGTTGGAGAGATCTGGTCGTAAATAACTTTTCTACCACTGAAGCAGCCACAAAAACAAAGGCGCTTTTGGATTGAGTACTTATTGGAATGCAGTTACAGGAACTAGCTCCACCAAGAAGTAATTCTATTCAAAGTGACTGTGACGTGACAATCTTTTAAGAACAGCTTTCAAAATCAACAAAGTACTTGAGAACGACCATAAGCATATCAATGTCCCTTGTTGGGTTGTCATGTGTTCTGCTAAGCAGAAGCTCCTAGTGTGGCAGTTTAGTCCCTACATTTGTCTACATTAGTCCACCAGGACAATCGCTCCAAGTGTTTTGCGTTGCGAACATGCCAAGTTGTTTGTGTTTCCGCAAGCAGTTACATGAACTGTTCCTCAAGCGTGGAAAGCTGTAAAAACGGACTTAACACAAGTTAATACAAAAAAACAGGCCCGCATGGAAGGAACCTCAGCAGTTCTGCAGGTATCAAATAAAACTGCATACGGGCCATGGCAGAGATGACAGCACCTTTTAAATCGCACTATTCCCATGGCCACAGCTGAGTTTTCATTGGACAGTTTTGATAACGTAAAACATGCTTCTTGCAACATTTGACTAAAGACATCTTGAAATGACTGCATGCTGTTGTGGAAACTGAAGCACTGGCTGTGGACAGCATTAGCTACTAACTAGTTTAAGAACACAGATTATTAAAAAAAAAAAAAATTTGATGTTCGACCATTTATGTCCTGTTAAAAAATAAATAAATAAATAAATTGACAATACCTCCGAGCTAGCTGCAAGTAGCTAACCGAAAATCACATTTTCTCTGAGAATTGTGATATGCATAATTTGCATAAGGAGAGGGTTAATATCTCTTAATTATTATAAATGTGCTTGTACAAGTGCTTTTTTTTTTTTTACTCAGTTCAAGTGACACACACACACACACACACACACACATATATATATATATATATATATAGAGAGAGAGAGATAGAGAGATAGAGAGATAGATAGATAGATAGATAGATAGAGATAGATAGATAGATAGATAGATAGATAGATAGATAGATAGATAGATAGATAGATAGATAGATAGATAGATAGATAGATAACACACACACTTTGTAAATAAAAAATTCATTCTATTCCACCTTAAATTGGCAAAAAATGAAGTACAAACACCACCTACAGATCACAATTTTAATGAGAGTTCAGGTTATGCAGCCATTCACCAATGAAAGAGCATAAAGCAAAGGCGCAGTCAAAAGGATCACAGTCGCAAACGTAGGACACAAGCAAGCTACATGAGGTTCTTGAGGTGGGCCAGAGACTCACCACGGGGAGGCCTTGTCTTTGGCCACCAGCCAGCTCACGGGGATCTGCAGGTAGGACAAGAGAAAAATCGTACCTTGTTCAGAATGCAATTCCAACAATGCTTGAATGGCTTGTGTATCGAAGAAATATCATTATATTATTATTAAAATGTTGTCTCCGTACCCAAACTGCCCTCGCTGGGGTCGTCAGGATCTGGAGTGTTGCTGCGCTGGCTGGTGACATCTCCGCGGCGGCGCTGCCGGTGTCGACGTCTGTACTGGAACTCTGCATACTCCTGCGAGAGCGCGGTGAAATTATATAAAAGACAACACGTCGCCTCCAAGCAGACAGAAATCGACGTCAATATAAAAGGTCCCTCACCTCGGGAGAAGCAAATCCCAGGTACTCCCAGTCCCAAGTGCCGCCAGCGAAACTAGAGGGCGATAGAAGTGGGGATACACAAAAAAAAAAAAAAAAAGGCCAGTGGTTAAATAAATATTAATAATATCAATAATACAAATATATAGTAATAAAAACAAATCAGAGGAAGCAGGAATTAGAAACCTGCGTCGGGGGGCTTCAGGGGAGTCGTTGGGGGCCACGCCCCGTGCTATGGAGGCCAGAAACTCCTGCCGCTTCTGCTGAACCAAGCAGGCGGCGCGGATTATCCGGAGACGGGGTGTCCGGAGGTAAGGCCTGTTCACTTTCTGAGCCAAGTCCTCGGTCACCATCTCCAGGTCCGTCTAAGCAGGAGCAAACAGCATCAGTTTGATGTCTTCATTTTATGATCATTACTCTTGTACAGAGATAATAAAGCATAGCGAGTACCTGCATTAGCTCAAAAATTTCCTTTTTTGTGCTTTTGGGCTCCAGGAAGAAGCCATAGGGATAGGAACACTTGAGAATGCGCCGGGTCTTCAGAAGCTCATGCACCGCGTCTTCTATGAAGGTGGTGTCCGGCGGCCCGGCTTCTCCTGTAAGACAAGCATGGAGAGCTTCATCACCAGCACAGTGTCCTACAGGAAGAGCTCGTTCAGAGAACACCTCAGAATGAGAACACCCAATGGTTGACGATCACTCACTCCCACTCAGAGCCCTGCTCAGCTGCTCCATCTTTTCTTTGGCCGTTTTCAAGAGACGCTGCTCCAGCTAAGACGGGGGGGGCAGAGACGAGAACATGAAGTCTTCACAAGATTGCTAAACCATGTAGATACAGTCACAGGCTCTCTCAGCACCTTACCTGGTAGCTGTGCTCGTGGTTCTTGAAGCGGGTGTAGTAGTGCATGAAGCGATCGAGCTCCTGGAAGCTTTTATGCTTCTTTTCGGCCTGTGAAGACAGCGAGACACAAGTCAAACGTGGAATTTATCACCAGTACGTCCAGGAAACTAGTCCTGAATCTAGTCCTGAATCAAATGCTACCCTAACTTTTCAACTCCACCAGTACAGCTCACTTAATGCCAAATTGCACATGCGCCTATTGTTTTATTGTAAATAATGGAACTTTACACATACTCTTCGGTGTGTTTACTTCTCTGCCTTGCACTTTTTGTTTTTTGAAATTCCTATTGATATCAAAATCAGTTTTATGCAACTATTGAATATTTTTGGAATCAAGTATTGTCGATTGATTTAATTGAGTTTTTAAACAACTCTGTCAATAGTGTGTTATGCAACATGAAAATCCTCTTAAAATGAGCAAGCAATTAGCTGTTATTACTCACAAAAAAAGTTTTTTTTATTCAAACTCAATACTTTTATTAGATCAAATCTTAAAACATTTCTGTTACTGGCTCCTGAACTAATCCCATTTAATCAATCTTTCTGTAAAACATTCATGATGTACATGAAAAAAAACTATGAAACATCGGTTGCCTATTTGTCCTTAGTTCTATTTTTATTTAAAAAAAAAAAAAAAGGGGTTTACCCCCTGCTATAGCCCATCTGAGAATAAAGAGATAAAAAGTATAAAAAGGTACAAACTAGTAAAAAGAAAATATAAATAAACAATTCAAGTATTACTAATAATCCAACTTAAACAATACAGTTCAGTTCCCAGTTTTATCCAGATGAGGTAGGTTTGTGGAATGTTTGTCTTTGTGCAATGTTATGTGCAAAATAGAGAGAGAATTTGTCTTAGTGCATGTGTGTGGAATGCATGTGCAAGCCTGCGCCGCTGTGATGTACAACAAATGCTAGAAACTTTCCCAAAAGTAGATCTATATGCTGATGAATGTACCTTATATATGGGGAAGGCGTGTTTTGAGATGTATGTGTCTGTGTGTGTGTGCGTGTGAGTGCGTGTGTATGTGTGTGTGTGTGTGTGTGTGTGTGTGTGTGCGTGGCATGCAGGAGGGATGAATTACATGAGTGAGATCTCATCACTACCTTAAAAAAAATAAATTGACTATCGACTCATGGTTCTGATAAACCCGACTAGTTCGCGGGCGAATCGACAAAAGCTCTCAACCAGGGCAGAGTTTCACACATGGCGCCCGCCATCCTGCAACCACGCAAACCAACAAATATCTACTCGCCGAATCCACACACCGGCTGCAGAGGACCAGGATGAATAGAGAGATTTCAGCTGCTTGCTTTCCCCACGTCCATCGACTATCAAAAATCGACTATCGACTCATAAAACAAATAATGTAGGTTCGAAGAAGCGCTAATGTTAGTTAGAAATCATAAAAACACGATACCATGTAGAAGCTCCGAGTCCGCTTGGAGAAATGCAGTTTAGGATATTTTTGGTTAAGGCGCTGTAGTACTGATGAAGTACTATTGTCCGTTTTACAGTGCATACCCCGCACTACATTGTCCACCTTGCCAACTTAAACCACCCCCCCAACTCTGACCAAGCAAGAGCCCCCTGAATACAGCAACTGCACCCACTTCAAAAGGAAGAGGAACACACTCTCACCACCCGCTACTCCAGGCACCCTCGCCCGACTCCCAGCATGCACCCATGAGAAAGAGAGAGAGAGAGAGAGAGAGAGAGAGCACACCTCAACAGTCATCTCTTTCGACTGCTCCTCCACCTGCTGGATGACCTCGTAGCGGGTGCAGCGGTAGTAGCCCCCAGTGGAGGAGCTGTGCTTCTTCCACTCCTCAAGGCAGATCCAGCAGAAGTCGTACTTACACTGAGACACAAAAAAAATAATAATAAATTCATTCATCTTGGAGGAATACTAGAAACCTCAAATTGGTTGGATGTTGGAAAGCATTCCTTTGTACAGTACGGACCACGGCCAGAGAGTACAAGCACCTCAGCACCACGCTGTTATTTCCTCTAGGTGTGCCCGGACTCACCTTGGCACACTGCATGTGGTTGCATCCCTCGTTCTTCTGGATTGGCGACTTGCAGTTGGCACAGGGCTTGGAGTTGGTGAGCAGCCACAGACAGTTGGCAGCATCTTCATAAGCTTCACTCACACCGGCCACTGCGGCAGAGAGCAAGACCAGGTTAGAGGGACAGTGTGGACCCTCTGCAGCCAACGGAGGACAAGCAGCATGGCAGCATGTTCATTTCCGGATCCGGCCCAGAGCAGCACAAAGCAGTGAAAAACAGTCTTACTAACTACTAACTAGTTACTAATTAGCTATTTGCACATTTGACTGAACTATATGAATAGCAAGTTAAATAGTGAAAGTGAAAGAAAGTGAAGTGATCGTCATTGTGAAGCACAGCACATGGTGACACAACGAAATGTGTCCTCTGTATTTAACCATCACCCTTAGTTTCCACTAGCTGTTAGAACCGCTTCAACATCTTCAAACCTTCCTTAGAAGGAAATACTTACATTAAAAAGGCCTCTTACATGCAGAAAAAAAAAACCCACTGTCCTTCTGAATTTATGAAAAATCCTGCTGTGTAGGTTAGGGTGACCAGATTTTAGAGAGTGAGAGAGAAAAAAAAAGGCACCTCAGCATGACCGAGGGGTGGGAGTGTGTTGGTGCCGGCTTAATCGCTCACTTAGCTCTCCCGATGTCTCAAACCCAATCCGATCCAAAACTAAACGGAATTAATCAAAGCGCGTTAAACATGCTGCCATAGCCAGCTCCTTAAGCTGCATAGGAGCTGCTCACTACATTTTAAAAGGTACCTCTTAGTTCAGAAAACATTACGCTTCTGTACTTTCATACTTTTTCTAAAGGGGAGTGGAGTTGGGTTCTGAGTTGGTAAGTGTATGGTCCAAATGAGGGATTTGAAAGCACTTGTGCAAGTCGCTCTGGATAAGAGTGTCTGCCAAATTAAGTAAATGTAAATAGCCTCTGGAGACCCCAACTTACCTCGATAGTCCACAAATTTCTTTTAAGTTTATTATTCAACCTTATACGACTCTGACATCCGAGAAGGCTCATTGGCATTCACATGATTTTAAGATAATTTCTTATTTATTTACAAGGGAAGGGTTACATATAAAGAAGAGAGGTTCTCACGTTCTTCAGGCTTCATTTCGCTGACCTTCTGTAACCACATCTTCCACGTCTGGCAGTCGCACGGCTCATGGGCTTCCCCTTTACACTCCCTGAGTACAAACAGTAAACAGGTCATCTGACCGCTGACAGAGCGTCCACTCTCATGCTGAAGAAAACAATGTCCGGCCAACCAGTCACATTATTGCATTTTATTTTTGTTCTAGAAAAAAAAAAAAACAGGAAGTGTGTGAGTAGGTTTGTTCAGCTATGTACTAGTAACTTGCCCTCCTATGATTATACAGACATTATTTTTGGAGGTGTGTGTGTGTGTGTGTGTGTGTGTGTGTGTGTGAGAGAGAAAATGAGCCTATAAATCTCACTGCTGGGCAAAAGGAAAATATGTGGAGGAGTTGCATGGCGTGGCGTGTGACAGCAGGTGTGTTGGTGGGGACAGAAGGCCAGGCACCCCAGGCAATGCTATCACTCAGCTGTTTTCCATGACCACCTGAAACATGCATGCACATGCATGTACATCCCACACACACACACACACACACACACACACACACACACACACTTTCATGACGCTTGGTGGACGAATGTCCAGGTGACGAATGAGGAAAACTGAAGGGACACTGACCAGCAGAAGAGGTGGCCCCGGCCACAGTCCACCGCAGGGGCCTGCAGCAGGGGGTAGCTGAGTGGGTTGGCAGCGCTGGCACCGGGGCCCTGGCAGGACAGACGCACTGCCCTCTCACAGCCGGCCCTTGGGCACCAGCGAATGGCGGGGTTATTCTCCACAAAGGCCTGGAGAGGGAGAGAGACAGAAAAGTAGTCCAACAATTGTCACCAAACGATTGAATGCACTGAAAGTAGACCCCGGTGGCACCTAATATACAGACAGCTGCTATCCAAGTCGGCCTAAAAATCCCCATCCACCCATCCTTGAGTTCATACTTAAACCCTTAATTTTTAAAAAACTTGAATTAATCATTTGGCTTACGAAATAAAAAAATGAAACTAGTGTATAGACCTGTTTTATCTTATTTCATTATTTAATTTCGCTAGTGACGCAACAAAATGGCAGGAAAATAACGAGTCCACGTTAGACGGTATAATTTAAGGAACGAACTCAGAGCAGAGGAGCTCCTACATGACTGGCGGAACTCACCTTGATGTCGAACTGCAGGTAGCGCTTGTCCATTTCTCTGGACACCACACTCTCGATGACCTCAACAGGCACCAGCTGGAAGCAGTCGTAGGCCGGACAGAAGATGTTGTGGGCCTCGCCCTCCTGGATCTTCATGTTGAGGAACCTACAAAGCAAACGGGCAGTGAGAAAAACGGTCTTGTGACAGAACAACGTAGCGTAATGAAATACATAAAAATGGAATTAGCGTTTAAACCTGCAACGTTGCGGACAACTACTTTACCCACTAGGCTATTTTGACTCAGAA
The DNA here is from genome assembly GCF_900700375.1 of Denticeps clupeoides. Classification (NCBI taxonomy): domain Eukaryota; kingdom Metazoa; phylum Chordata; class Actinopteri; order Clupeiformes; family Denticipitidae; genus Denticeps; species Denticeps clupeoides. The sequence continues at coordinate 4,457,675 of NC_041713.1, read as the reverse complement.
CTCCCTAGAATTACGGCTCTACATTTCACTTTGACCCTGTAAACAACAGGCGCTGTGGAACGGACCATCTGGAACTCACCCTTCCCAGCATGCCCTGCAGAAGTCGTGGCTGCACGGCATGTCAACAGCCTCCTCAAACACCGACATGGAGCACATACAAATCCCGCACTGCAGACAGAGCAGAGAAAACGTGCGTTTACCATGGTCTGAAATTCCTGACCGTGCGTTTTAATTTGCAAAACGGAACTCAGTCCATCCAGCCGCTGGTCTGAAGTGCCGCACTTCACCAGAAACTGCTCCCTTTTTGTGAGCAGGGCTGCCGGAGATGGCCGCCGTCCCCGTGTCGGCACCAGTGGCTGAAAGGGCTGATTGTGTCAGACGTGACTGAAGCTCTTTAACAAGTCACGGGAAGGTACTCGCTGCTGATGGACTAGGGTCCTAATGGCTGATTTAGCAGCATTTCATGGAAACACAGGAAAAACGGCTCACTGTTGACAAGAGTCCCTCAGCTTGGCTAAAATCACGTGATGATCGGTCATCAGCGAGGCCTTTTTGTTCGTATTCATTCCCAGAAATCACGTGAACAGGGAAGAATCTGCAGTCTGGACCTTGAGAACCCGGGTCTTAGATTTATAAATAGGTGTAAATAAACAGGCCCACCCTGACTCAATGCTGTAAAAAGTCCATCACGACATAATGAAGCACCACTAGATAGAGCCGGCATGCTCGTAAGCGCTATCTGTCAGAATCAGGAATGTCTCTTCACGCACTGTGCCGACAAAGTTTATCTGCTGGTTTATCCGGTAAATATGCTGGTTTATCCGGTCTTCTGAAAATGTTCCTTTGTGAGATGATTTAAAAGTAATACGAGTTCCCCTGGCCTGTCTATGTTCCTGCAGTGGCTAGAAAATTTTCCCCTTATGTCGTAATAATGACATTCCGTCCTCCTCTCTTGTCCTCATCGTCATTAAGCTACACGTCCTGGGGAAATCTCATTGTACGAAAGGCTTTCTGCAGAACGAGACTTCAGATACAGTATTAGGGGAGCACTAAGATTGATATAAAAGCAGGGGACCTTTAAGAACTTTGATCTCGCTGTAGTCAACAACCGGGCTCACCCGGGACTAGTTTTGGTTTTGTGCCGCCGGTTACTCACCAGGGGAGTGCCATCATCGCCAGGTGTGAGACTCAGGTCGTCGGGCGTGGTGACGGAGGAGCGGGTGGTACGAGGCGTGCGTGGCGATGGCAGCGTGTCCCAGGCGTTGAAACCGCTGGGTGGAGGGGTGGGCATCTGTACTCCAGAACGCTGGCAGCATTCTTCTGCGTTGGACATCCAGGCTTCCAGAAGCTTCTCTCTGTCCCAGTCTGTGCAAAAATAAATAAAATAAAATAAAAAGAATCGATTATTATTCACAAAATATTCTAACTTCATTAACGCCATTTATAGAATCTATACACACAGAAACATCGGTGGAAACGAGGCTGGTGATGAAGGTGAGAGCTTGTGGCTGACGTCAACACGAAAAACACATGTCCATCACCAGCACTCCGATGTACACGCACTTCTAGCAGGCATTTTATAAAACTGGACCGTAAATAAACAAGGTCGCTTCACGTAGTTGTCATTATCGCCTACAATATAGATCTTCATGGACTTGCGCTGTTTTACTAACATAAAAAGTCACAAATGGATTCATTTGTCATCATATCCAGACATTTGAACTTTTCTTGGTATAACTGTATACAGGAGGTACAACATTTCAGGTTTTCTTGGGCTAGAAAATGGAGACTTCTCTAGCAGGGGTGCGCAATCAAAAATTTCCAGGACAAAGATTATGCCAGCCTGATCGTCATTTGACAATCGTCACCCATGTCTCAAACATTTAGACTGTCGCCTGTCGCACCCAAACTGTCATCCTGGCACAGGGTGACAAACATCTGCACTTTCCAACATTCTTGTGAAGAGCAGGGAAGTTGAATTTTTGTGTGATTATTTTATTTATTTATTTATTTATTAACTCCCTTCTCTCTCTCTCTCTCTCTCTCTTTTTTTTTTTTTTTTAGCCATTTCAAATGAGGCAAATGGTGGCCAACCCCTGAGAGACCAGTACCGATATAGCTGCAATCAGTCATGGAGGGGAACGCTTCCCTGCATCCTATGTCACGTCTGAGTGTGGAACACAACCTCTAGACAAGGTCACGCACTCACAAAACGAGGAAGAACTAATCCAGTTTACTGCTGCATGGCAGTGAGGCATCATTTTCAGGCTTTTTCTGATTTTATTACTGCACGAAGACGCAGATCAATGAATCTTTCAAATGTGGCACCGTTACAGTTATCGGCGTGTTCTTTTCTAATTTTTGATTACTATTTTAGTCTAGTTTTATTTGTTTTAGTCAAAGCCATATCATAATTAAAACAAGGATATCTTATTATATTATTGTTACCTTACAGACTCAAGAATACACATCCATTCCAGACACGAAAGACACACTGATTTGTTCCATATTTTTTGACCACACGTGTTTTCTTTTGCACGTCATTGTAAAGAAAGCGTGTCCGTGTCATCATTTTTTCCCCCCAGCCATCTGCTCATCCATCAGAAGTATCTGGAATTCAAATTAATGCCGCAATTGTGTGTTGCGGAACTGATGTCATCTGTGTGACCGGATGGGAGATCCAGGTAACCGAAACGGTGATATAATAACAATTAAACGAGGGGAAATAAAGATTCGTTTTTTTGTATTTTGTGAACAACATTTGGTCTTGTTTAATTAGTCAGCAAAGTTACCTGATATATTTCATTATAGTTCTCATCACATGTGCGGCTTTTACGTCTAAAATTCGTTGATAAAAACAATTGACCTAAAAGTTAACCTAATTACAGTTAAACCTCAAAGTTGAGACAGACCAAAATCTAAACGTATATAACCATGCCACAATCTGCACACACACAACTCTGCTGTACACGTTTGGGCAACAGATATCATGCAAATCTGGAAAACTAGTTTTACTGGCCTCTCCTCCCCTCAACAACAACGGCAGCAGATGACACCACAGACAGTACTGCTACTCTGGTGCAGGTAGCACAACCTGGAGCTCAAGAGGCTTCAGGACTTCATGAGACGTCCCCCAACACTGCTCCCCCTCACTACATCAGACGGGCCAGGGTCTTCCTGGTTACCACAATCTCCCAGGGCCTGCAGTGGGAGGCCATTTTCTCCTCCATCCTCAAAAAGACACAGCAGAGGATGTACTTCTGACAATGACAACTGAGGAAGGAGCTGCAGATCCAGTTCTACGCTGCAGACGCTGAGTCTGTCCAGTGCGCCTCAATCCCAGTCTAGTACCGCCACTAAACAGGACAGGACAGCACCGTACAGATGGCAGAAAAGATCATCTGTGTCCCCGTGCACTCCATTCAGGACTTGTCCCGCTCAAGAACCAGGAAAAGGGCAGAACATTACAGGTTTGACCTTCTGACCTCTGGCAGACGATCTAGAAGACCAGGACCAGCCGACACAGTACACTTTTTTTTTTACACTTGTGATTATTTCTGTAATGCTATTTTGTGATGCTATTACCTCTGTTTTTGCTGCTATTACCTTCTGCTTCTGTCCACTTTCTGCCGTGACAAGTGCAATTTCCCACTTGTGGGACTAATAAAGGTTTATCTTAATCTTTGTATTGTCAGTACACAAGATCTTGGACTATATTGTGTATTTTTGTTGTCTATACAGTTGTGCGTGAGAGACACCATCGACCAAAATGAAATTCCTTCTACGTGTTCGCTCACACACATGATTCTGATTCTGAAACTGAATCACCAGGGCATCCTACAGGACTGCTGCAGGCCTGCATGTTCTAAAGTCCCGGGTCCTCACATTCACCAGATCACCTAACCTGAGCCTCTAGACACGGTGGGAGGAACATACGGGTCAGAGTCTGGTGGTTTTGGAAGGCCGCCGCTCACCGTGGGCACGAAGCAGCGCTTCAGCGGTGAACAGGGGGGCCTGCAGCATGTCGGCCGTCTCCACAATCAGCATGTCTTTCAACCGCCGCAGGTCCTGGGGCCTCAGACCTTCATACATCTGGGGGGAACGGAGAAGGGGGAATTCGTTAAAGACCATAAATCAACGGCCCTATTATTGGCGGCTTGGCTCCGCGTTTACCTCCCTGCGGTCCAGTGCCGCGTACTCGGCCTCGATGTCGTCGGCGTGCGGGTCGCGGGAGAACACCATCTGAGACTCCAGACCGAGCGCCAGGTCTTTGTGGTGCTGCCTCTCGGCGCAGTCGCACGGCGTCTCCTTGTTCTCGTTCTCCGAAAACAGGTTGGCGTCCCTCTTCAGCAGTAACTGGAGACGGCGGAGGACACATGCGAGCGAGAGGTCAGCCTGCCGTGTCCATCAGTTGTGGCTTTTGACTTGACTCGAGTTACATTTTTAAACCAAACCTTTTTACTTTTTTTAGTGTCAGTATTGGTTACTTATTGGTGAGGTTAACAATCTCTGTACCTATACTTCTGATCTTTATTCTCAAAGATTTTTTTTACTGGATTGGGACCAGAAAAAGCGGAATTTATGCTTAAGTATTCTACAGCGAGTAAATACCATGGTGATGACTTAGCAAAATGTGGCTGAATAAAGTGAATCTTTGTTTTCCATTTACAGCATTTAGCAGACGCCTTTACCCAGAGCGACTTACAACAAGTAGTTACAGGGACAGTCCCCCCCTGGAGACACTTAGGGTTAAGTGTCTTGCTCAGGGACACGTTGGTAGTAAGTGGGGTTTGAACCTGGGTCTTCTGGTTCATAGGCGAGTGTGTTACCCACTAGGCTACCACCACCCCCGTTCCTTCACTCAATACCCCACCCCACCTAATAACCCCATATTCAAGCCACGTAATGGTGCCTATTCACCTCCACGCAGGTCTTCATCCCTGAGGCGGCGGCGTAGTGCAAAGGAGTGTTCTTCTTGTTGTCGCCGGCGTTGACGTCCGCACTCTCGTACTCCCCGTGGTCCAGCTTGGCGCCGGTCCACTTCAGGACAATCTGAAGGCAGTCTGCGCGCCGGCGCTCGTCCTCGTATGGGCGGGCAAGGCGTGGCTGCAGGGCCCCCTCCCCCAGCAGAATGCTGGGACCCATGCAGAGCAGGTGCAGTGCCGTCTCGTTGTGCACGTTGCGCTTGTTGGGGTTTCCGTCTTTACTGATGAGGAAGCACCTGCGGGCGCGGCCCAGAGAGGTGAGGACAGTTAAAGCGCCGCTGGAGACGTTTCAGAAGCCAGTCACTGGGCGTGGCCAGGATTAACAACGCTCAAACGTTTATTCATATCGTCCAGGACTGTTTAGTCAGAGACGTGGGTTTTTATGGGTCAAGCGCTGTTCAAATTTGTGGCCTGGCACGGAAACGGACCCACCGCGCGCGGTCCCCAGACCTGGAGGTCTCATAGCAACAACGACAAAGGAAAGTGGCCAGCCGTGGTCTCACATGCAGCCTGAATGAATCATCCGAGATCTCGCGTTTACGTCGGCCTATCACGGCTAAAGCAGCACAAGAAGCAAATTCCAAAACACACACACACACACACACACACACACACACACACACACACACACCTTGTAATTATTCTTTACCAAATAAAGCTGCGGCACGAGAAACGTAATGATACAAGATAGACAGGTCCCACCACACAATTGCCATGTGATGTACTCTCGATGCATGATTTACAGGTCTGCTTTTGTCCATTATTAGACTACATTACTAGGAAAAGTTACTTGGACATCACTGGTTGACTGGTCACAAAAATACTTTGCCAACTTCGCCTTTGTCAAAAATATAATTCTAAATGATAAATGACAAATGATCCTATAATAAATATTTATGGAAATAAGTCTGGTTGGATGGGTCTCCCCGGTTTAGTCTGCTTTGATTGGCCCCATCCAGCACGCACATCTTTCGCAAAGCAGTAAAATTCTGCCAGCTTTCTGGCACCGGGCGGGGCATTCGTTGCCAAATGGTCTGGGTAGCCATCCTTCTTTGCCACACCCGACAGCAGGCCCTGGGTGCCGAGCTGCGAATCGGCTACGGAGCTGGACCTCGGGCTTGCCGGACGCGTTCCCACAAGAATGTGAAGAATTCCTCGCGTAGCTGTAGCCTGACGCTCGGATGTGCGAAGAATTCAACCGCATTGAATTCAACTTGCTCTCATCATCTTAACTCTGCGTGGAATAGAATGTCCATTAGAACCGTTGTTACGTTATTTTTGGTTTGGTTCTCCTGAAGGTCAGCATTATTTGACATTGCAGGACCAATGACATCCGAGGAGCAGAAGAAACTCGAACTAAAAGGATCTGTGCTTCAGTAGACTCACCTGGATGAAAACCGCAGAGCAAATACGTGAACTCCAGAGAAATGTCATCACCGGGCGCACCAGCAGCAGCTCACCTGAGTAGCCTCACCATGGCGTGCCTAGCAGCGTAGTGCAGGGGGGTGTTGTGCTGGTACGGCTCCCCGTAGGACATGTTGGGGTCCAGGGACTCCTTGAACTGGGGGTTGCTCTCGTAGAGCTGGCAGGCCAGCAGCTCGTCCCCGCCGATGAGCGCCTTGCGGAATTTGGTGGCCGTGTTCCCCATGGCTCGGGTCCCAGTGCGCCCGGTTGCCCGTTCTCTGCTACAGCAAGGGCGCCGGCATACTGCGGATCCTGAGGAAAGAAGCAGAGGGCAAATGGAATCGGCGTCTCCATTCTACGCAGCAGGGCTGTGCCTGACACGAGCAGATGCCGCAGCCGAGCGCCGGCCCTCTCCGCGCACGCAGCCCCCGCCGCCGGTTGCCATGACTCATCCGTGGTGGGAAGCCCATGAGGCCAAACACACAAGACTTCCTTCGCAAAACACCAGGGGCTTCCGACGCTCGCCGCCAACTGCCATTGTCCCGCCGAGCGCGGGTTCTGTTGCGGAGTGGAGTCCTGCGATGGCACAGCCCTGCTCCCACAGATGCCATCTGTCCTTAGAAGGGCCAGGATGCCAACCAGTTCACCTCGAGCGCCAAGAACCAGTAAATAACTACACGTACACAAGACGGAATTTAATAAGAGCCTATAAAATCTCTCTCTCTCTCTCTCTCTCATACGGATATAGGTATACAACACCACAAATGTACAATTTTAAAAATCAACTGGATGACAATACTGTATCATCATTAATTTCAGGTTCAACAACACATGGATCAAGATCCATGTACTGCCGCCAGAAAATAACCAAGCAACGTCATTATGACGTGATCGATAATGTTCACGTCGCGATGCATCGAATATATGATTCATTTCAGCACCCCTAGTGGACGACCAGGTTAGAGCAGCACCACGAGTTGATGCTTCACGCTTCCTACGTAAAAAAGGTTCTGTCGCAAAAAACATAAGCGGGAAGTGACACGTGAAATGGCACAACAGGAGGTTTGATACATGCCACGAGAAAAAAGAAATAGGGGTAAAGGCATGGATCGCCACAAGGGCCGGTGTCGCTGCCCGATTTGGACAGGAAACCCAAGTTGGACTGTGCATGTGTACTCTGAAAGCCACCATGGTGCTGCCTAAACCTACTCCTAACCCTAGTCCTAACCCTACTCGTTGCACATGCACAATCCAAATCGGGTAGCCGTAGGCGGTGTGGTTTGGATGGCTCCGCCCCTTTCCCCCATTGGCTGTAGCTCACTAGACATCCGATCAAAAAAAAAAAAAAAAAGTCAATCTTAATCACAAATACAAGCATGCGCAATAATCGTCTCATATTTACATTTACAGCATTTATCAGACGCCCTTATCCAGAGCGACTTACAATCAGTAGTTACAGGGACAGTCCCCCCCCTGGAGCAATTTAGGGTTAAGTGTCTTGCTCAGGGACACAATGGTAGGAAGTGGGATTCGAACCCGGGTCTTCTGGTTCATAGGCAAGTGTGTTACCCACTAGGCTACTACCACCCTATTGTTTAGAGTCAACATACAGTATGCGAGTTCGGCTTCATCGCTGGCCCAGATATCGGGGTGACCACAGAGCCCATGTCCGGAGCCTTTAACGTCCAACAAAACAAATTACAATAAATACTATTCAAGCAGCCGACTGTTTACAAGTGAAAGAGAGCCGCCCACGTGACGTGGCGTACAGGAGACTGACCAATCAGCACACCGACGTCGACATTCAACTCGAAATCTCGTTTTTCTTTTTTTTAATTAACTTTTTTTTTTCCGGAATGGCACAAACTGTCGTTCGAGTCACGTGAGTCGGCCAATAAAACAAAAATCCACTACAGTAAGAGCCACGTGACTCGCACACACGCCAGTCAGTCAGTCACGCAGCGAACAACAGAGTCCCTCTGTGGAGGCCGGCTATCGTGCAATTTCGGCGACGAGCGAGCGGCAGCGGAGCCCTCCAGGCCGCCCGCCCAACATGGAGCTCGTTGTCCCTTTCACAACAACAGGTTGCAGACAATGCCGAGCCAAGTTGATTTCCGCGGCCCTGCCCGCCGCCCGGTGCCACCCCACCTCCACCTCAGCTGTCACCGGGCAGCGAGCGAGGCCTGCATCACGCAAGAAAAAATACACACACACACACACACACACTTCCGATAGACTCACAAAACCGATCAAATAAAACACACGATAAAATACAACGCACTGCGTCTCGCCGAATTGTCGCTATTTCACAAGAAAAGCGTCCCAAAACATCCTCGTCCTCGCTTCTTCGGCTGCGCGGATTTTGAAAGCGAGCGGCTATAAAACTCACCCGAACAGCGGGAATAAAAACAACAACAAAAAGGGAAGGTGGGTGGGGGCGAGCACGGCGATCCGGAGCGTCCGATTATAGCAGCTGGCCAGGGCCCGTCTCCTCAGGAGGACGCGCGTCCCGTCGAGCACCGCGGCGCGTCTTCCCGACTACTCGTCCGGCCGCGGCGGCGCGGCTCCGCTCGTCATGTCTGCTCTCCGTCTGTTTTCGTCACCGAGATTTTTCTTCTTTTCTTTTCTTTTCTTTTCTTTTCGGGGCAGGGTGAAGCTGGAGGCGATCCGCGGCGCTGGCGGCCGGAAACACGCGGGGACGGCACGGCCGCCCCTTCAAAATAAAGGTCCGCCGGCGACCGTCGCGACGGCGCATAATTATTTATTGTGTTATAACGGAATATTAACGCGAACGAATTCGTTCTGAAGGCAAGAAAACCGCACGTCGCGGGGTTCTTTACTCCAGCTCGGCCTTTAATGTGGCCGAACCATATTTAACAACGACTTCCGGTCTTGGACGCTGTACTTTGTCGCGAATTGTGTTGAATAACTGTTCAACTTTTCTTTTTTTTCTCCCCCACACATGACATGACAAACTCGCCGTTTTGTTTGGGACGTTGCGTCACGGTGTAATATTATTCCGACATTGCTGTTGGGGTCCGAACTTACATTCGTGTTTTTTTCTACTACCTGTTCACAGATAATAAGTAGATAATAAATTAGTTTTAACTGAATATATTTGCAGACAAACTATTGGGTGGTAGAAGCCTAGTGGGTAACACACTCGCCTGTGAACTTACTAGAAGACCCAGGTTCAAACCCCACTTACTACCATTGTGTCCCTGAGCAGGGCACTTAACCCTGAGTGTCTCCGGGGGGGGACTGTCCCTGTAACTACTGATTGTAAGTCGCTCTGGATAAGGGCGTCTGGTAAATGCTGCAAATGTAAAGTGTAGCAAGTCCAACGTGCAATAAATCGAAGTGAGGGGAAAACACTGCGAGGTAATTCTGAAGAAGCGCCACACGGGGGCAGCGTCGTACATTGTTTGTTTTTTTTCTCCTCATTCCGGCTGATGGGGACAAACTACATCAACTTCATGGGTACGTATACTCCGAGCCTCCAGTACTGCTCGCCTGGTCCCTCCATCTCTGAAGGTAAAAGGAAGACGCTCATCTAGACTCTTCTCCGTCTTGGCCCCTCGAGGTCAGAACAGCTCAGTGTATTTTCACACGGCAGCTCAAGACCTTCCTCTTTAGACAATATTTAGATGAACTTGTAACCTTCTTATTGTCTGACTTATGTATAGAAACTACAACAGAGTGAATAAAAATATTGTATTCATAGTTGGGGGTCCTATTGAACCAGGATTGATTACTTCATTGTGGTAACATGGAAGCACGTTGTAAGTCACTCTGGATAAGGACGTCTGCCAAATGCCTTAAATGTAAAATATGTAAATAGGTACCATTGAGTATCACAGGCCTCACATTAATTGTTCGTTGAAGTTGATTTGAGCGACTTTGACAAGAACCAGATTGTGACGGATAAACAACTGGCTCACAGCATCTCCAAAACGTTTTTGAATCTGCAGTGGTCAGAAAATTAGAAAAGTGTCCCAGGATGGCTCACAGGAAGAGCTGGTTCCTACAGAATGGTGTCCATTGCCAAAAGCGCCTACTATGGCCACATGGGCGTCAGATCTGGACCACAGAGCGACGGAACAAGGTGCCCTGGTCTGAAGGAGTCCTGGATGGCCAGGGCACTAGCATTGTTTGTCTGGAGAAGACACAACACCAGGATGCTCTGTGGGAAGAAAACAAGCAGGCGGAGGCGGCTTGATTCTGTGGCCGATGTTCTTCTGGGAAACATTTACAGCATTTATTAGACACCTTATCCAGAGCGACTTACAATCAGTAGTTACAGGGACAGTCCCCCCCTGGAGCAATTTAGGGTTAAGTGTCCTGCTCAGGGACACAATGGTAGTAAGCGGGGATTTGAACCTGGGTCTTCTGGTTCATAGGCGAGTGTGTTGCCCACTAGGCTACTACCACCCTCAACTCTGGAAACTCTGGGCCCTGCATTCATGCGGATGTTACTTAGACACGTACCGCCCACCTCAACATTTTTACAGCCTTTCGGTGGAATGATGTTGCCTAGTGGCAGTGCCCGGTTTCCGCGGGATAAGGTGTTCTCCAGATCTCCAGTCCACGGAAGACACCACAGCAGATACCTTCATGCCTCAACGGATGACGATCACAGCTCGTAATGACTTGGCCTTGGCTTCTGTGCATCGACTAATTCATTTCGACCTGCGGTCACATTGGCGCGCTAAACCTTCGCGCGAGGCCTGCATGTGCAGCCGATCAGGCAGAACTGCTGTGAATCCTAGACAACAAAGAAAGCAGGTCTGTCTCGGAGCGGGATTTTCCCATAATGCTGCATTATCCGCAACCATAACCCAACAGAGCCAAAGTTATGCCTGAATTATGCAGATTCTTAAATCATTCCTTCAAGAATCAATATTTGCATGCTTGTACGTGCTTGAATTTCATTTGTTTATTCATTTGAAAAATCCGAATGACAAAGCATGCTTTGGCAAGTTCATATCTGGCCACCAAACCAGTGCTAATCCAGACGTATTAGGATTTTTTAAATACTGAAAGCCAGAGTGAATGAGAGTCTGCGAAGGATTTAGGTATCACATGAGCGCCTTTTTTGCACCTATTGGACAGCAGAAATCTTACGACAAAGAGGTGCAGACTTATTAAAAAGTGTGCTGACCGTATGCTGCTATGTTGGAATATATTTGCTGCCCGAGTGGAAAAGTGCATTAGGAAGCGGCAAAGATTTGTTACTACGACATGAGTCCACACCCATGTCCAGACCAGCATTTTTTTTTTATTTAAACACATCAGGTTTTCTTTTCCCTAAATTCTGAAACATGAGTTTCAGTGCAGGGTTGGGGTCTTGTTGCAGACACTCTAGTCAGGATTAAAACGTATTGAGAGAGATTAGTTTACCACTACCCGCAACCGTGCCACATCTGCAGTGCATCTATAGCGTTCTTACAAAAGGTTGTGTTCTTTAATAGTTAGTTTAAAAAAAAAAAAAAAAAAAAAACACAATGCTCTGACCACAGATGAAGTCAGGTTCTATAAGGCTAATTAGGATTGCTATATGGCATGGTTGCGGTGCAGAGGTTACATTTCAGAAGGGTCAAATTATGGCAAAACCTGAGACCAATCAACTAATTAGAGACCTCGTCGGTACAAAAGTGACACTTAACCCTCCTTTGCAAAACAGTTCACTTTCATGCACAGGCCTGATATTTAATTATGCTCAGAAACTACACCAGTTAAGTGTGACTAATGACCCACTATCAAGAGCTTTGAAGTTAAACCACAAAAAGGACCAATGTGAACGTTCAAAAAAAAAAGAAACGAAACTCAAGTTCCATTTGTTTTTTTATTTAAAGCACCAGAAATCTGTACAGAGCACATCTCGCCAATATTTAAACCAGAAGACAAGCGCAAGTGCCTGATGAGATCTGCACGTTTCTGCTCCGGGGGGCGGGGCGCGGACAGATCACGCCTCCTTCTCGTAGGTCCTCACCGCTACCACGTCACTCATGACGCATTTCTGATGGGAAGGGGGGCGAGAAGTGCACAACAGTTACTGTACCAAAAAGCCCCATGAAGAAATAGAGGAATCCGTTTCATACAATAAACAATCACGTTTTAGTGCTTACTGCGATCAGTTTTCCATTTTCGAGGACCCTCTCGATGGTGGTTTCTTTGCCGTCCCACGTCTGCTTTTGGAGAAGTTTACCATCTTCCAGCGTCACAATGGTCTGAGGAAATATGAAGAAATTAAAGTTGGGGGTTATATTTAAAAATAAATAAAATAAATAATGTCATAGCCTTATTTAAGAAGGAGACTCCACTCACCTTGGTCTTCCTCTCGTCGGCGGTGAGCTCTTCGAATTCCTCGTTCAGCTTGAAGGAGATCTCGGTGTTCTTGAAGGTGCTCTGCGACTTCATGGTGATCAGCCCCTGGGCGTCCACGCTGATGATCAGGGTGGGTTTGGCCACGTTGCCCACCTGGCGAGTGGCGAAACCGACTCCTGCGGCGGGGAGAGAGGGGTTACAGATCCCGGGACCCCGCTACGAGGAGCTTCGGGACTCACATATGGAACATTCACGCCTTCAGAAATAATTCTGTATAAGCACTGAAGTCATTTGCACACCTTCTCCCTACATGTAACTTGTATTTAAAATTTAGAAATTGCAATATTTGGTTAAATGCATGTGTAATACTTGCAATATTAAAGGTCAATAGCAGTTGCACAAGCACTGCATACCATAGAGTGCATGACTACGTGACAAATTAAAAAAAAATAATAATAATATCACATTTTTTAATTTTGAGCGCGTCTTACCGATCGCTTTCATGTACTCGTCAAAGTTCTCACTGCTGGTGATCTTCCAGGTGCCAACAAACTGCTCAGCCATGTTTCGCGTGTCAAAGTAACTCGATCACGAACCTCAAATTACAAAAAGGAAAATGCGAAGCGTGCAATTTGAGAGATCGAACAGGGGCGAGAATCCTCCAATTTAAAGCGGATCCCGCGAACACGTGCTGCGCCCGCCGCGCCCAATCGGATCAATTAGACGCGGGATCGAGTGATCTGATTGGAGGGCCGTTAAAGAGCAGGCGTGGTTTGGAGTCCTTTCAATTAACGCGGGATTAAGTCAATAAACCGACGAAAAAAAAAAAAAAAAAGAATGTGGTGCAAATATTTCATGTAAACAAACCGGTACATTAAGTGCTATTTCATGCAACACAATAAAATGCAACAAAATTAAAAAAAATACATTTACAGCTTTTATCAGACGCCCTTATCCAGGGCGACTTACAATCAGTAGTTACAGGGACAGTCCCCCCCTGGAGCAACTCAGGGTTAAGTGTCTTGCTCAGGGACACAATGGTAGTAAGTGGGATTTGAACCTGGGTCTTCTGGTTCATAGGCGAGTGTTTTACCCACTAGGCAACTAGCACCCTTATTTGGTATAATGAAATGATATTTGAGAACAAGGATAGTGTACACGTGGCCTCGAGTGTGTGGTTTATTCTTACGTATATTTACTAATAAAACATCAATTTTACGCTTTCAGCACATGATTTGAACGTCTTGTCCTCTTCCGCCCCCTTCTGTCGCTGCCAGGTACTTCCGCCCGTTTTCCGTGTTGAATTCCGTAAACAGCGATTCCTTTTTGAATTGCTGGACGTTTCCTCGACCCGCATATTAAAACGTGGACACACTGATGACGCGGTGGAAACGAGCGCGCTTACGTCATCGGGCGCTCATCACGTAGCGGGGAGCGCGCACGTCAGACGCGACGTTGCCCCCTGCAGTCTTGAGAGTATAAGTTTGAACCCTTGACTTTCCGAACGCGGTGCCTATGTTGCAAGTTCACATTCCACTTTAATGCGGATTCAACTTGATTAAATTCTATTTTTTTTACGCTCCCCCAGTTCCAAGTTGGAAACAGTTTATATGCTATAGTACAGGATAGAAATCCATAGAAATCCTGCTTTGGTTGCACAACGTTTCCATAAATATATTGTAATATAGTCAGTATTCATTTTCTAAAAAACTTTTAAATGACTGTATTAATTTAAGATTAATTTAAACTGGTATGTATTACATGGGTAAAGCATCATCAACATTTTAGATTTAGATTTGATATCAGACAATAAATTACTTAACACAATTAAAGACTTATGGATGCTGACTGATAAATTGACAATACGCAGAATAATATTCTAAATGATTAATCTGGTTAACGTCTGGCGTAACTTTCATTCTTTTCTCTTTTCTGGCTGCGGCCTCCATGAATGTGTCTGAGTGTGTGTGAACCTACACTCAACACCAAAATCACAATTTCACCATGACATTTCAATACAATTCCAAAGATTTCACTCACAGATAGATAGATAGATAGATAGATAGATAGATAGATAGATAGATAGATAGATAGATAGATAGATAGATAGATAGATAGATAGATATTAAGAAATGTATTAACAATAAGTCATGTGTTTCTTTTTATTCTATGAAATCAGGCAAAATCATTCATTCGGTATAGCAGTAAGATGCTATGTTTTTCTTTTTTACTGAATCGGTAATGCTGAAAGATGAACAGAGGAGAGCATGGGTGATGTATCTTTGTGTGTGTGTGTGTGTGTGTGTGTGTCTGTATGTGTGTGTAGTGTGGGGACAACGATGGGAACATGTTCTGGAGAGGCCACGCCTTGGCCTCATGCAGTCAGCTCTTCCCTCAGCAGCTTGTTTTGGCGCACCACAGCGGCATGTCTCTCCTGGATGGACAGAACACACACACACACATTCCGGATCAAAGATGTCCCTCAATGTCATTTACTCCACGCAAACATGCTGATTCCACTGCAAGGTTATAATATTGACTGACTGGTTGGCTGAAAGGTCACCCTGAAAAGCTGCTGAGCTCCAACCAGATTCCCTTACCGGGAATTCTCTTTTTTAAAAAAAGAGAGGTGTCTTCACGCTCACCTTCTCGTGCAGCCGCTCCAGCATGGCGGCCAGATGAGCCTCGCGGTTCTCCTTGATCTGCTCCATCTTCAAGACCAGCTTCTCCTCAGCCATCCGGCTGAAGTTGTTGTTCTCCTCCATGGCCTTAAAGAGCACGTCCCTCTCGTGCTCGCGTTTCTCCGCCAGGGTCTTCAGCACCTGGGCCTCCTGGGACTGCAGGTCGAGGATTTATTATTATTTTTTGTGGTTATCTTTGAGAATTATTAGACACTGTATTAAACGTTAATGCTTGTAGCGAAGCCGCACTCACTCTCCTCCTGTCCTCAGCAGCTTCGAGCTTCTTCTGGATGTCGTCCAGGGACATGTCCCTCTTCTTGGGGGGAGAGGCGATGCTGTGGGCCGCATCAGACACCGGAGAGGGCGGCTTCAGGATGACTTCGAAGGCCTGGCCCGAAGCCCGCTTGTTTATGGGTTTCACCTCCATGTCTTTTTTTTTTGCACAAAAGCAGACAAGGAGGGACAGTGAGACAGCGGCGCAGGGTTTCGATCGTTCTCCGGTGATGCGGCTCTTACCTTCGACCTCGCAGATTACTTTGTTGCGGGCCTCGGGGTAGAAGCAGGAGCAGATGAGGGAGATCACGGACAGCTCCTTCATTTTCTCTTTGTATGCTGTGGGAATCCGACAGCAGTTCACATTTTGTGTTCCACGTACTTTACTACGTTACGTTACATCACACGTGCGTTACTTTCCATGACATTCCACTACGAGCCCTCTAAAAAAGACCTCAGTGTATTGTGCTGCTGGGATGTAGACAGTTGGAGGTGGCCGTCTTGTAGTACCACCACATGCCGCAAGGGGCGACAGTGAGCTGCTGTAGACCCGTCTGAGAGAAGAAGTGACACTGACCTGAGATTGTGTTGCATATGGTTATTCGGAAGACGCGAATGGTCGTATTTAACAGCGGGGAAATGATTTATTTATTCCCGCATTGCCGATTTTGTCGTTTTATTCAGTACTCCCGTGTTGTATATATAAGGACATACTCTAAATATCCCGTACTAATTTTCTTAGCATCAACATTAATTGGCTTCCTGTTAGTGTTCATTATTCATTTATTATTAATAATTATTCAATTATAATTATTCCCCGTGTGATTTCTTACAACAAGGACCATCTCTCACTCCCATCAAATATGTTTGAAATATTGCCTACACGTCAAACGGTTAATACTATTTTATATTTAATAATATTTTTCATGCTCGGTCCTAGCTGTGTGTAAATCTACTTTATTTCTATCACCAGAATGATAAAACAGGGCCCCACAGTTTAAAATGGATGTTCTTCTCTGCCCACCCCCCCCCCAACACCCACGCACACACCCCAGAATTTGTCGCCACTTAACACCAGCACCTCAGCCGGTGGCCGCAGCCCGCATGCCGACAGCCACGCAGGCCGGACCCCACGGATCACACCCCGCTGCTGCAGCCGAGCCGGAGGACAGAGACGGGGACCCCCGAGGGGACCCCCATGCAGTCCATGTCGCACCGGGGGCGGCCAGGGGACCAAATCTGAATGCCTGCGACACCGCCCTGTGCCCCACACCCTTGCAAAACCGCGGTGTGCAGTGTGGCACTAATTATGATCATAATCGATCTCTTCCATCGTACTATGCCGATGGTGACAGAGAGATCCACGCACAGTGCGTGACATATTGTCGAAATGTGCCGTATAAGAAGAACACACGGGTGCTGCATGATTTTTCATTGTTGACATCCATTTGGTTTTTTGGGGGGGGAGTGGAACTGTTCCGATCCACGGCGGCCCCGGGATTTGTCGGAGGCGGCGGCCCACGCCGGGCGGCGGCTCGGAGGAAAAACGCCCGCGGAGCCGCGCCCGCTGCGGCGGACCACGTCCACCCCCCCGGGCCGAGCGAGGACTTGGGTGGGGTCCGTCTGCATTATGCTGTGGAGGCAGGTGCGGCATCGTAAATACTCCCCACGCATCGTGCGCATCGAACGTGGCCGTTTGTTTCTCGCACAGAACAAATTGCGTGTTTAAATTAATCCGACGAATAACCGATCCTATATCGATCGTATTTGGTTTTTTTTTCCTTAAAGGAACATATAAAACCCTCACAGCGCCGATACATGCTACATCTCTATTATATTCCATCAATGTATTTCATGCTAAATAATGATTTTTTTTTTATTATTGTAATAAATGGTTTCTTCGACATGCGTCGGTTTCTGGAAGCTCGGATGAACCCATTGACTCCGGTTTGCACCTGCAGACGCAGCCGCTATTCTTCTATTCATTCATTCATTCCTCCAAATACCGGCTGCTGGGGGTCCGGGATTCGAAAAGCTCCTTACCGGTCGCGGTCTTGGCCATGGTCGTCGTCGCTGCTGTCGCGGAGCGGGGCTGCTGGCCAGTGGCGGATGAGAGGACGCGTAAGGCACTGAAACCGCGGGCGGAGGTGACTGGGTGCGCTTGCGAGGCGAGGCGAGGCTCGGACTGGGAGCGGTTCGCGTCTGTCCGCGTCCCCCCGCTGCGCCGCCCGCCGGCGAACGGATCTTCGGAGCGAACGCGCGGACTCGGCTCGCCGTGGCGAACGAATCTTCTACGTTGCTGCCTTTCCTTCTGAGTCTGGGAGGGGGATAAACAGCGACGGACGCGTGTTTTTAACTCGCACTCAGATAACCCAGTCATATTAGAGCGTGATACATGCGGAGTTCTCTGTAGGCATGTCGGACACGGTCTCCTGTTGAAAAAGTGTTAACCTGTGAAGCAAAAACACCACACACACACACACAAACAAATTCCTTTCACTATCAACTACTGCAGCAAAGCTGTTGTGATTATGGGTTATGGATTATCAGTTTGCAGCCCCTGGGCCTGAGGAAGATCCGGATGCTACCAAAAGAGCCAAAAGATTCGGATCATGAATCAGCAGCATCCTGACGCAGAGGAGTCGTCCTTAAAGGAATAGTCAGGGCAGCAGATCTCATCTCCAGATGATCCCGTTTCCTTAAATTATTTCCAGGTCTTTGTTCCAAGACCACGGTCAACATCTACCATATGCATATATAAATAACAAGACAGAAATATTACACAACTGAGTTGTTCACGTTTGTTTACATGGTTTTATTTTGAGGCATTTGTTCAAGACCAAAAAAAAAAAAAGACAAAATTTTTATTTGTAATTATCACAATAATATATTATTTAGCGCTTACTTAAAAAACATTTAACCAATTCCCTTATTGCAGTTCCACATAAAAATAAATATCCCTTTCATGATTTGACATTAAGAGCATGGTTACAACTGCGGTGGGCTGGCGCCCCACCCTGAGCGTGACCCTGAGGAGGACTAAGTGGTGAGTGAGTTTTATACAACAGTAAAAATCGGCTATTAAAACAGCCAGAGTAAAAGTGAGAATATAATTCAGCCGCGGCATTAAACATAATTGGCAAAGACGTATGATAAAAAAAAAAAAAAAAGTATGCTTTTTACAGTACAAAAAAGCAGCAGTTCCACATAAACATTCTCAACTTCGTCCATCTTACAGGTACACAGGAAGACAGGTACGTGTTTGTTGGTGTGGAAAAGCGTTCACTGTTTGCAGCAGCCCCTCTCGAGGGCGGGGCACCCCATGCGCTTTTTGATGAAATGGCCGACCAGCATTTGCGGCCGTTGCTGGTAGCTTTGCATCACGTCGTGTGAGCTGGTCAGCTGGTCGCCCTTCTGCCGATCCAGGAGTGTCACGCACACCACCGCCGCTGGAAGACAGAAGTCAGAGAGTCCGCCTCAGTGTCACCCTTGGCGGCAATCACCAGTGACTGCGCACTTTTTCTGTTTTTACTTTACTTTACTTTATTTTGCAGACGCTTTATCCAAAGCGACCTACAGGAGGAAGACACCAGCAATTCTCGTTCGATTTCTATAGAATTTTGAGCTTACAAAACTAAGAGCCCTGATAAGGCCTAACTTGTCAGCAAAGAGCATGCTCGGAAATTGTTAAGTGCTAGACGAAGAAAAAATTATTTTACTTGTATTATTTTGTGCAGTGTGTACGCATGTGCGTGTGCAAGTGTTAGATTTGTCCGAAATACTTTTTGAATACGCGGCTTTTCACCTGCTTCTTAAAGGTCTCGGCTAGTCGAGTGGAGGAGGGCAAGCTGTTCCACCAGCCAGGGACAACAACGGAGAACAGAGTTGATTGGAATCGGGGACCCCGTGAAGAGGGGATTTTTAAGTCTCGTTTCGTTTGCAGATCTGAGAGGGCGTGCAGGGGTGTAGCTAGGTAGTATTGTGTTGGTATAGGAGGGGGCGGTTCCATTTACAATCCTCAAGGATTTAGACTCAATGCAAGCGGCTACCGGGAGCCGGTGGAGAGAGGTGAGAAGAGGCGGGACGTGGGTGTATTTTGGCTGATTGATGAGACGGGCTGCCACATTTTGGACCATATGGAGTGGTTTTATGGTGACCGCAGAGGCTCCAGCCAGGAGAGAGTTTGGAGATGAAATGGCCGACCAGCATTTGCGGCCGTTGCTTTAATGCTCTAAAGGTTCCGCGTCTAGCAGCGCTGATTGTTCCCAACACCACATGCGTGGAAACACACACGCCTGTGAACCAGAAGACCCAGGTTCAAATCCAACTTGCTACCATTGTGTCCCTGAGCAAGACACTTAACCCTGAGTGTCTCCAGGGGGGGACTGTCCCTGAAACTACTGATAGTAAGTCGCTCTGGATAAGGGCGTCTGATAAAAGCTGTAAGTGACACTGTAACTCTGGAAAGGTTATCAGAAAAACACTGCAATGGACGAAGGAGTGGTCTTAAAAAAAAAAAAAAAAGCGGAAAAAAGAAATCCAAAATGCTATAGCCCTTCTACAACGAGTCGCTCATTAAGAACAACCTGCGATTACGGCACGGAAAGGTCTCTGGGCCTCCCAGCGGTTCCGGTACCTCGGAGGCCGCTGAGGTTGCACATGGCGGCGAACACGGACGACTCCATCTCGATGTTGCGGACCCCCGCGGCGTACGCCTCCCGGAGGTAGCTCTGCTTGTCCTCCTCGGTGTACGAGCAGAAGGCCCCGTCCAAGCGAGCCTGACCTGGAGGGACGCGGAGCACAAGGACACGTCGTTCCGAGAGAGCAGGAAGCAGAACCTGGACACCCGGACACGCGGAAATGTATTTTATTATTTTTATTTTTTTTACCCTCGTAAAAGTCCATGGTGCACATGGTGTTCCCAATGATGGTCTCAAAGCTGTCCAGGTCTTTGCCGCACTGGAGCAGCTCCTCGGCCAGATCCCCGTCCAGATCGGTGCCGCGCACCACGGTCTTGCCGAGGATCACCTGCTCGAAGCGCGGTAGGAAGGTGGCGTCCACCGACTGCTTGGTGATGACCACGGTGCCCGGATTCAGGCCTGCAAGAAAAAAAAAAAAAAAACACCCCACCCTCATCGGTTCCACCGTACGCGCGGGGGAGGGCGGGCCGCGTTTCCGGCGTCACGTGCTACGTACCGATGCCGCCCGAGGTGCCAATCCGGACCACGGTAACGTCTGTGCAGCGCGCGTGGTAGAGAAGCTTGATCAGCTCGTGTAGCATTATAGCGATTGAGGGGATGCCCATGCCGTGCTGTGGAATAAGTGCATCCGTTAGTCGGTACCTTCCGGAAATAACCCGCAATCAATCAGGCAGCTGGGCTGTGATCAATATATTGATACGGGACGATGGCGTCAATACCGAGCATTAACGAGCTGGTTTGAAAAGAAAATTTTGTAGAATTTACGGCCTTAGCCACTTTTCCGTTCACGTGTTTGTTCAATGTTTTTTTTTTACATCGTTTTATTCGGTGACCTCTGCCGGTCCCCCCGCATTTCGACACAATCAAATTCCATGAATAGTTAACCATGGTCGCAATGAATTATTTCCTAGGTTACCACCCCACAAGGAACTTAATCTTCCAAAAAATGATGGAATGCCGGAGGACATGGGTCTTGAATAAACATTTCTCCACGACCACCCTCCCTCCCACTCACGCTGACGGACAGGACAGGCCCAACTTTGTACATGGCGTAGCGGTCGGTCCCAACGCACATGTTGGGGAAGTCCTCCTTCGGGTCGGCCAGGCCCAGCTCTCCGGCGATGTACTGAACGAAAGCCTTCATCCTCCAAGGGCTGCCGCCGACGCACACGAACTGTAAAACACAGAACATCGTCCAGAGCTTTCGTGACTGGAGGCTGCGGTTTGGTGTTGGAACAGCTATGAGGGGGACGTGTGGCGGAGGTACGGTACCGGGTTGTAGGGCCCACCTTAACGTCCCCAAACATCGCCGGCAGATCGTGGGTGGCCGTGCCCAGGTTGAAATGGTACAGGATGTCATTTTTCATGGAGTCCAAGTGAGGATTGTGGACGGACACGTTGCTGGAACTGAAAGGTGAAGTTTTAGCGCCTACGTGCCTCTGCGCATGCGCACGCGGTCTCCCGACCTCCCGCCGCGTTTCATGATTTCCTTCCCGCAGAAGTACAGTAAGCGGTGGGAGGAAAGAATGAAGGAAAAAAAAACCCCACCTCTCGCGTGTTCCGTTCTTCTCTTTGGCGGAACCCGGAGCCATTTTACCTGAAAAGCATAACACAAGACTAAAGGACGGGTATTTACAGCACTTTAAAACGTCGGAAAAAAAGAATCAGCAGCGGGAGGACATTTGGGATGGGATGTGTGGGTAAGATAAAGAGGCGACAAGAGATGCGGACATCGTACCAGCAGCAGGTGCGTGACCTTCGCCCGAGCCCGACAGTCCTCCGAGCCCTCCGGTGAGCGTACGGAACGGCGTCGATCGGCGGCTCCGGCTCGGCGGGGCGGAGCGACACATCCGCTTCGGTCACCGCGCTGCGCCACTCCCGTTGTGGAAGGCCGCTTCCGCCGCGGTGAAAAGTAGTGCCCGTTTTAGTTCTCGCCTTGGTTCCTCGTAAGCGCACAATTCCCACTCTGGAATTTGTCGTGACGCCGACTTTGTTTCCAGCAATTCTGGTTCAATTTCACACAGTTCCCACTCTGACTTCTCGTAATCCCAATTTTCTTCCACCTCGCAATTATGGCTTCTTTGCTTTACAATTTTACTCCTCGCTGTTTGCACTTATTTTCACACATTTCCTACGGGATGAAACTGATGATTTCTAAACAACACAAATCAACGCAACGCATCAAAGTATGTTTCAACTAGCCTGTAATGACCCCAAACTCCTCTGATGTACAGTACAGGCCAAAAGTTTGGACGCACCTTCTCATGTGTTTTCTTTCTTTTCATGACCATTTACATTTACATTTACAGCATTTATCAGACGCCCTTATCCAGAGCGACTTACAATCAGTAGTTACAAGGACAGTCTCCCTGGAGCAATTTAGGGTTAAGTGTCTTGCTCAGAACACAATGGTAGTAGGTGAGATTTGAACCCGGGTCTCCTGGTTCATAGGCGAGTGTGTTACCCACTAGGCTACTACCATTCCATTTACGTTGGTAGATTCTCACTGAAGGCAACAAAACTATGAATGAACACATGTGGAGTTCTGTACTTAACAAAAAAAGGTGAAATAACTGAAAACATGTTTTATATTCTAGTTTCTTTGCTCTGATTACTGCTTTGCACACTCTTGGCATTCTCTCGATGAGCCAGGTCTCCACTTTTTGTTAAGTTCATAACTCCACATGTGTTCATTCATAGTTTTGATTACCAATGTAAATGGTCAAGAAAATAAAGAAAACACGTTGAATGAGAAGGTGTGTCCAAACTTTTGTCCTGTACTGTACTTGTAAGTATACAATGACCTGGGTGGATTGTGTCCCCATCCAGTTGAACCTACCATGTTGTCCAGAAAGGGAATTTAAAAATCTAACACCGTGTTTTGGGGTTTATCCTGAATGAATGTGTATATCAGGCCCGGCTGGTCAGGAGAGATGGACTTTTATGAATTATCAATGAGCCCTCCACTGGAACTCAAGAGTACTACGTTTATGTAGATATTCCATCATTAAAAGCCAGTTTGGACCCAGCTGATGTCTTTTATAATTGTTTCCTATCAAATACAAGGACATTTCTAATACCACCCTAAACATTTGCATAGTAGTGTATGTACGTATCCATGCAGAAGGGTGGACCATTTACATTTACAGCATTTATCAGACTCCCTTATCCAGAGCGACTTACAACCAGTAGTTACAGGGACAGTCCCCCCCTGGAGACACTCAGGGTTAAGTGGTGGGATTTGAACCTGGGTGTTCTGGTTCATAGACGAGTGTGTTACCCACTAGGCTACTACCACCCAGGGTGTGGTAGGATACTAGAGGGTCACATATCAATTCACAACAGTACTTTTCAACAGGAAGGGGACCCATGGTGGACATTCAACGACAAGGTCATCAAGAAGCCGGGACAAGGCTTTTCCCTTTCAACAATAAATATAGAGGAATCGAGACAGGGAGACAGACTTTTTTTCTGTTTTTAATATGACAGACTATATTTACAGACTAATGTGAGTTCAATTCTTCCAGAGAAATACCATACTTGGACCCCAGTCTTAAACAAAACTGAAATAAATAGGAAAGATGAGGATATCCCAAAAATAAAAGGACCCTTGTTAAATCAAAAGGAACACCCAGTGAATAAACAGCACACACTTATTTTCACACAGAAATGGTCAGTTTAAGAATGGGGGTTTGGCGCATATATATATATATATATATATATAAAAACTCCTACTGCTGTCTGATTCTGGATATTCAATGTACACAAAAGAAGTCTGAACAAAAAACAGGTCACAACTTGAGCAGGTTGGGCCGCACTGAATTAGCACCTGCAGCAAAACTCTACTTGTCATGGCAACGCTGACCGAAATTCTGCATCTGGTACGACACAACAGAGTGTTAGTGCTGGATCGGGATCAAGAGGCACACTGCCATCAGAGGAAAAGCTCCAGAAAAGCAGTGGCAGGAAAGGAAGGCGCCAACTGAGAGAAAGTGAAACGCAACCAGGGTGAGGCAGCAACTAAGGTGTTTAAAGTGCTGGTAGTCAAGCCAAGAATTGCACACACACAAAATAATAATAAAAAAATAAAAAACGATAAAATTCTTCTTTTCATGGGGCTCACTGGGTTAAGCAGGGCTACAAAAAGAGTGGACAAGGTCAAAACATGAAACTCGTTCCACATCTTTGCTCACTAAAACAGCATTATTGTGTATAGGGGCATGCAAGGATAATGTTAGCTTGACCCATTTAAACCTAAAGGGTCAACATACTCACCTTTCTTCTTTTTCAGCATAGCCGCCTGAGAAAATTAGTCTGCGCACGTCATTGTCCCTCTAAGAACAAAAATGTTTGCACATATAAAAAGCATAGATGTAGAAACAGAAAGCACTACAAAAAGTCGAAACCTTACCGCGTTCTCCAGAACAACTGGGTGCTCAGGAAGAAAGTCAGGCCTTCTTTTTGACATGGGAGAGTAGGCCATCTGAATGAGAAACTCTCTGGTGTACGATATTCTTTCTAAGAACCATAAAATCACATTTGCATATTAACACGGTGGAAAAAGGAAGACGACAGTTGCAAAAGTGACTCTGTATGTATGTGCAGAACGCATACCTTCTTTGGTCTTGACATGATTTTTGCTGTGCATGTTGAGAATTTCATAATGTTCCACTTCAATTCTGTTCAACTTAAAAAGAAAAAATAAACGAACATTTAATATTTTACCATACACAAAAACCATGGCAAAAGTCAGCAATTAATTACAATTTTCGAATCTGAGGGTTTCATATTTTTTAGTATTTCAAGAAAAGGGAAAAGCGGAGTACCGGTTTCTCATCAGGTTCCAACTGGACTGGTGTGTAGACATCAGGACTGCACTCCGCAAAACTACACAACTGATCCCCTGCAACAGACGACATGAAGCCCAGAGGGAGAAAGGTAAGGCCAGTCGTTAGTTGTACTCTTGTACGTCTGGCTACGGAGACTGCGGTGTTAGGTCTGTGTGTGTGACGTTCTCCAAGTACCAGCATCAACATTCAGGCGGCGAAGGGGCCTTGCAGGCTTAAGGTGCTTCAGTCTTCTCCTTGACACTTCCATGTTTCTGATGACAAGCAGTACAAAAGCATAACTGGTGTCACTGACCTGCTCAACATACACATCAAGACTCTCTGGATGCGTATAAGATGATAATTATTTCCAAATAATAAAGCACAATTGACTTTTTTTTTTTTTTTTTTTTACTGCTAATCAAATTCATAACCGCTCATTAACTCGTGAAATGTAACAAAAATGGGTTATTCAATTATCATACTCTAATACTAACATGCATACTCGCTGGCTCTCTTTCACTCCTCCTAGATAACAGGCACGTTCACTGAGGGTCAACGTAGTGTAATACACACGCGCTACCTAGGGGGCGCCAAATCACAACAATATTTTAGGCAAAAATGGAACTCCAGTTCGGACGTCAATACACATTTAATTGATCTTTTCTGCAAATATAAACCTTGATAACGCAGTGTGTAATCGGGATAATTACATGTACTACATTTCGACTTTTTTTTTTTTTTACAGATTCACGGACTTGTTAAAAGAACATCATACCGTCACTTACTAAACAAAAGTTTTAAAGGGGAATTTCAAATTGCTAAGTTAATTCGTCAGCTGATCAGTGAATAGCTATACTGGCTTTCTCAACCCACATCGACGATTTTTGTATAAAATAAGACCGCTACGGTCCATCTAAGCCCTGTTAACTGAAGGGCCAGAAGCAGCATGCTTTTTTTACCGGCTGCGTTGACGATTACCCCTTAAAAAATGAACACAGACACGAGGCGAAGTACGAACTAGTGAATCTGAGCATCTGGCTAAAGACCGCAGTTTGCTGACGACAGTAGCCCTTACCTTAGCGGTATCTGGATGAGCGACGGAGATGAACGACGCCAGGCTCAAGCCAACCTGATGTACATACATCACATTTTAATGTTACGTGAGGGGCACATGACAAAATTCGACAAAATGCGCAGTTTTAAACTTACTGTCGGTGTTGTAGGAAAACACCATCCACCGGGGCGCCCTCATTCACAAACTCACCTGTGTTGCCAGCTCTGAAGAGCAGACGCGGCCGAGCGTGCTTCGACGAAAAGCGATACAGCTGGAGTTAAATAACTACTGAACTTGCGAAATATTGCACTTTGGATGTAGGCTTTGAACGATTCGCGGCACACGACCGCCAACATCTGTTTGTTCATCTGACGATGGGGCTGTGGTTTCCAGACCTGGCAACACGGCCCCTCTCGCTCGCACCGGCTCTCCGCGGTCAGTCACGCGCAGATTAACCGGCTCTGCTGAGCTCGTCATCCTGGAAGTTGCTGATGATGTCCGTCCCTGTTTAGGTGAGGGTCTGTTTACAAGAAGGGCCCCCGAAATATTTCACTTCCGTGCATTAATGGTCTATTAACGCGGAACAAGTGTTTAAGCAGCAACTAGGGAGCTCCTGGATGATGGAGATGACCTGCACTCGGTGCCTGCAGCAAAGGAGGGGCCGGAGTGGGTGCGGGTTTTAGACGCGCAGAGCCACGCACCCACACGCAACAAGTTTCCCACCCCTCCCCAAACCACGTTCTTGAAACGTGGTCACATCCCTGGTTCCCGTGCTGGTGGCGCCTGAGAGAGCTTGTGTGACGTCACTGTTACATGAAGCCCCCCCACCCCACCTTTCCCAAAACGCAGATGGTTGGGCTGTGAGAGACAATACATGTAGCCAAATTCCCCTAGATATCATGAATAAAGCAGGCATCTAAACAGGCTATCTGTTTGATCTGAAGGTGCCCGATGAAAGAGACATTCTTCCTGATTACGTAGCTGTGAACATTTTATTGAGACAAATGAAGAATATAAATTTTTATGCATTTGTTGGTCTGTAGTCGCACAAAACCACTTTACTTGGTGTTGAGACTCAGCCATTGTTCATAAAAGACAAAGTTTTAAAGTGAAGTGATTGTCACATGTGATGCACAGCAGCACAGCACACACAGTGAAATCTGTCCTCTGCATTTAACCCATCACCCTGAGTGAGCAGTGGGCAGCCATGACAGGCGCCCGGGGAGCAGTGTGTGGGGACGGTGCTTTGCTCAGTGGCACCTTGGTGGCTCAGGATTCGAACCAGCAACCTTCTGATTACGGGGCCGCTTCCTTAACCGCTAGGCCACCACTGCCACCACTACAAGGTGCTCTCGCTTTTCCTTGGTGGTAGTCTGCTGCAGGAGGGCCTTGATGAGGGTGACAGACCTTTTATTGGCAGACCTTTTATTTAGTCGCACATTAGCAACGGCTCTTTCGCTTAACTGGGGCAGTGGCGGCGTAGCGGGCGAGGAAGCCGGTTTGAATCCAGAGCCGCCAACGTGCTCGCCCAGCGTGATGGTTAAACGCAGGGGACACGTTTAGTTGCGGCAACCCTCACAATGACATCACTTCACTTTCAATGTTGCAGAATAACCAGGCAAACAGTCGTAGT
This sequence comes from Denticeps clupeoides, assembly GCF_900700375.1. Lineage (NCBI taxonomy): Eukaryota > Metazoa > Chordata > Actinopteri > Clupeiformes > Denticipitidae > Denticeps > Denticeps clupeoides. The sequence goes on along the minus strand of NC_041713.1, from coordinate 4,429,789 downwards.
CTTTAATCCAAATAATTGACAATCAAACTTTTATTCAGTCGTGGGTTATAAATTCGTGTAGAAGATTTGAAGACAAAATAACTGCTTAGTAATTCCATCGCCAATATAGAGCCTCCTCCCCGTAGAATTACTGGACATTTCAGTACGGGAACCGGGAATTACGCCAAATCTCATGAATTATATATTCATACACATACCAAACACAAAAGGAAAACCAGGAGGGGGAAAAAAAAAAAAATGCACTTGACCACAATATGGTTTTTCAGCAGTGTCCATCCAACAACGCGAACTCCGTTCCGCCCGTCCGAGGCGCTTAAATCAGAACAAAAACTCTTCCAACAACCAACAAGCCAAAGCGAGCGTCCCACAACCGTTTGACCGTCTGGTCACAGAATTCAAACGAAAACGAGCTGGATTTTCCTCTTGCCGATCGGTCTACCGCTCAGGTCTCGAATGGCAGACAGCGCTTCGTTGCGGGACTGGAACACGACGGTCGCCGAGCCTTTGGGGTTGCCACTTTTGGTGTACTGCAACGAGACCGACCCCGGGATCACTCTGTAGCCGTAGCAGAAATCGTAGATCTCGTCGGTTTTTATCTGCGACGGCAGATTTATGAACTTGAGACACGTGGGGCCGCCAAACTCCTGCCCGGAACCATGGCAGGGACCGGCGGCGGAAGAATCCGGCGCCCGGTCTTCTGCGTCCGATCCACCGAGCCCGTGTGAAATCATTTCATTATGCGCCGCCGCCGCCGTCGTTGTCGTCGTGGTGGTGAACCTGTCCTCCCTCCTGTCCCGTGAAAAGTCCTCGGCGCACTTCTGGTCCGCCAAGCCAAACGCCCGCATCTGAGCCCTGGAGATGCACTTCAGCATGACCTCGGAGCCCAAGAAGCGCTGGCCATTAAAGGCCTGCGCCATCGTCGCCTCTTTCTCCGTCCGAAAGATCACCAGCGCCTCACCAAGTCCTGCCCCACCTTCGTCTTGCAAGAGGACGATGGCGTCCTCGGAGATTCGGAACCCCTGGAAGAAGTCCTTGATCTCCACCTTGCGCACGTCGAAAGGCAGATTGCGAACGTAAAGGCAGACCTTCTCCGAGCCGTAGCAGTCACTGGCACGAGTGTCCTGACCCTCTGCAGACCTGCTGGTCCTCGAGTGTTGTCCCTCCGACAGCACGGACAGCATCTTCTCTTTCGACGCGGGCGCCACGTACACGATCCGGCCGGCCATTTTGGTCTTGTTGCGGGACAACGCCGCGCAGTAATCACTCAGCCCCCTGAACAGCACAAAAGCGGACCGCATCAATTTCCCACTCCTGTCCATCACAGGAACTATTTGCTCTTCACCCAGCGCAATTGGGTGGAAGAAGGTCTGGATGTCACTCGTTGCCACGGAATGCGAGAGGTTTTGGACCAGAACGCAGAACTCTCTGTTGGACGGGGAGGTCGAGCGCGACCTGCACGGAGAGCGGGACCTCGAGGCGTCTGGATCCGGCCTCCTCTGTGAATAGGGCGGAGTGGACCTCGCCCCGGCTTGGGACGGAACGAAATCTGGCTCAGAGGCTCCTCCAGATTCCAGCCACACCTGTTCTTTGACAGGTCGTATACGGACGTACCGACTTCCGATATATTGACGGTCCCTCTTCGTGCCTTCTGCCGCGTCGGCGGCGGACGCAAACTTCACGATGGACGAGCCGCTAAAACTCCCGTCCCCTTTTTTGAGAAACAAAATCTTATCAACCCGCAAACCTTCGAAGAAAAGCCAGACATCTTCCTTTGTGGCAGCGAATGGCAAACCAAACAGGGACAGGAAGACGTCATTTGGGTCTGCAGCGCTGGTACCAGCCAGGACCGGCCACTGTTGACCTCTAGATTCCGTTTCACCCTGTCTGCCATCTTCTCGGTACATTCTTCTGTTGCCATTTTTGGACGTCTTGGTGCTCGCCTCCAGAACGTTCTGCATTTCCGTTTTGCTACTCAGCAGCAAGTTGACAGGGGAACCTTTAATGCAACCGCCCGAGCGAGTCATTGCGCGCCTCGCATCTTCATCGGATGCAAAGATTATGAAAGCCTCCTCAAGCTCCCCACCAACAATATGCACCCCACCATCAGGGATTTGGAGGCCAGTGAAGAAACTGCGAATGTCCTCAGAACCAGCTGAGATTTTGAGTCCCTGTAATCGGATGACCACAGCCATGCTGAAGCACAAGCACCTGCAGACAGAGGTACACAGAACAGTGTTATTGATGACGCAGATGGCTTCCAGCACACCATCACCTCCAAGTTGTGTTCCACCATGCTGAATCCCCACTGGAATAATAAAACCTAAACCAAACATCATGGAAACCATTATTTGTCACAAAGCTCTGTATCCCAAATGCCAACTGGAATCTCTTTAGCAACCACTGAACCACTGCAACATCTAAATAATAATCCCACATGACGTTCAAGACACATTTAAGGTCCCCTGACATAAGTTTTTTCTTCTCGCTTTTACATCGATCTTCCCAAAATTCAGCCGTGGTGCAGAATTAAAGCCACTTTGATCCAGTCCCACAATGAGATTTCCCAAAGACGCGCCGTTTCTGTGTCTGTAGCTTTAAATGCTAATGAGGAGGAGAAAGGCGGGACGAAGAGGAGAGTGGCATTCGCGGAAATCACGTCATCAACACCATTCACCAACCACAATGTTTGGCACAGACTGGACGTTGTATCCTTTCCTCTTATGATGACATTTGGGGACAAATTCCAGATCTGACCATGTGAGCTGCCGCTCTCTGAACAGGGAAGCAGAATGACCAAAGCCCTCTTCAAACATGTCTCCATTTCCAGCCGCTGCAGGACCATAGCCAGGCTAGGGGAGCCCGTATTAATATTAAATAATAATCTCACAAAGTAAAATTTTCAATGTCACATCACATTGTCTAAATCTAAACCTTCAATATCCACAATTTACTATCTCTGTTAAACAATCAATTACGCAAATTCTGTCAACAGCGACGCCACGTCCAAATCCCAGACCACAATAATGTATGACTGTTTTTTTTTTAAAATAAAAATCTCCAACAGACGTTACTGACCACAACACGACCAGTAGGAATAATACAATTTAAAAGCTTATCGCAACAGACGAGTGGCGCTGTGTTTCACAATGACCATCACAAATGCACCAATTCAGCCATCATAGGAACAGCAGCCACATGCTCGTCGTCTTCTCATCACCTGCCATTGAATCCACCCTAATCTGAGGCAAAGCCACTACGGTCCGGTCTGCGACTCTTGGTCGAAGGATGGACACTTGAATGTGTGTGAAAGTAAAAGCTGCAACATAAACACGGGTTATTTTAAACACGCCATGACAAGAAAAACAGTATTAGATCATTATGCATGTATCATATGCGTATAGATTCTGTTAATAATGGTTTGCACGTCGCATTCGTGTGATTTTTCAGAATGGCATGAAAAGGTCCTTGTTTCAGAGGAGATGGAGAATTATCGCGTCCATTTCTTTTCAGGTTTTTAGATAACAACAGAAGAGACAACTGCGTTTCGTTTTCAAGTGGTTTTCTCTTCGATTGATCGACGGCAATGAATAAAATAGACAAATTCGATCATTTCGAGGCCATGACTGGAGAAGCCTGCGTGCATTTACGAATGCTAACTAGCGGTTAGCTACGTTGACCGACACAATTAGACCACTTACGGGAATGGAAAATGAAAAAGAACCCTGTTCCCACTTAATTGGAGAACGTTCCGACCGATTCCTTCACGTCGATATTAACGGAGATAAAAGCGAAAAAACGTTATGGTATTATTTATTTTTCTACCGACAATGGCGGACATTAAACTGAACCCATGTTACGTTACGTCTGCTACGCTCCAGGGCATCAGAGAACGTCTTGATCGACGAGATGGACGACTCCGCAAACTTCCGCATAGATCACGTGATAGAAACAGACCATGTGATTGTTCTAGATAATTTAGGGAGTAGACAGTAAAGTCAAGTCGACGTTGCAAAATGCACGTTTCGAATATCTGTAACGTACAACTAGGACATAATTAAGACAGACACGCAACATATGTAAAACCTAATACACATCTTAGTCGTTCTGTAAAAATCATTCCGGTAAATTGTGTTTACGGTTGTTGTGTAGTAAATATTGCTCTTCACAGATGATTTTTGTTTTGACCCATTTTAGATTTAGATCATTTTAAACTGTCAGTTCGAGTGTAATTCACCAGCAAAACTGTAGTAACTAGTAGTCAACAGAGAGTCGTCAGGCTCACACGACAAGATGGCACGACGTTTTAATAATGTAGGCCACATAAGAGCTCTAGCGCCCTCTGTCGGACAGAAGGTCTGGAAGAAATGAAGATGTGTTTACATTTTTACATTTACAGCGTTTATCAGAGGCCCTTAACCAGAACGAGTTGGGACAGTCCCCCTGGAGACACTCAGGTTTAAATGTCTTGCTCAGGGACACAGTGGTAGTAAGTGGTGAGTGTGTGTTGCTGACTTCTAACACTTAATTTCATATTATACTCATTTGTTTGTTATTACAAAAGGTCATTCTTCAGTTAATTTAGCACTACTGTTATTTCAATACACCATGAAAAATATTTTTTAATTAAAAGGCTATTATTACAGTCCACGTGAACAAACAAAAGCAGTTATACAGTATATAAAGCTTGGAGCAAGTTCTCATCCATTTGATTATTATTCTGGTCTATTGTGCTTCCAACCAGCTCCAGTGTGGCCCCAATGAATCCTTAAAAATATTAAGCAAATTGTTCAGTCAAAATCCTGTTCATCCAGGACGTGTTCAATAGTCGCATTTAAGTTTGCATTTGGGTTTCATATTCCTCAATAACATTCAATAAAGTGTCCATGGACTGCCTGAAGTCTTGAACTTCCACACCGTAACGCTGGTACCAGTGGAGGTAGGCCTGAGCGCCAATCATCTCCTGACAACGCTGCACAACATGTGAAAGCAGACTGGACACGCTGCTGTGATTGGAGCACACAGTGAGCAGTTGGGAATTGCAGGATGCATTCATCTCATTACAGGGATCTGAAAAGTGATTGTATTCCGGTCAAGAAAAATAGCCAACATTGAAAACTGCATACAGCTTTGTAAACAAAAAATAAAAAAATTCTTCTGCATTCTTCAACTCACCTGTCCAGCAGTCAATGGGAAAGGGGTTCCAGGGAACACAGCGATGGCCACGTTTGAGCTTTGGAAGCACATTGGAGACAATGAAAGAGTTCTCTCCATCCCCCCGAGCTACAGCAAGCACCGCCCGGCTGCTGTACTAACCTCAAGTGTTAAGAAAAACGGTCATACAAAGAGCTGTAGGTACCATCGCCACATGCATTGTGGACTTTGGCAGAATTTATAAAAGGATACAGGTTTCCCAGCAGGTGAAAGCTTTGGTACGGCCTGGAGCGTTATGCTGGCCAACCTGTCCCAAGTTAACTTTTCACTGGAGGGGCACGATTATCATAATGACACAAATTAGCAATAATATTTCATGCACATTTGTTTGTATGCATAGAGCCTGCTTAATAAACACATACCTGGAACAGGCTTGAGTAGTATGCAGAAGTTTAGCGGCAGGCATAGGACACAACGAGCGGATCAACTCCCATGGCTCTGCACCTAAACTTAATCCACTGTGGAACAAGCGAGTTTGTGGGACTTAAAAATATGCAGCCAAGGTCAAAAGATAGCACAGGCATAGTGTTTTCAACCGAAAAACAGCACCTGGATGGCGTGAGGCTTCGAACGGGAAGTAAGAGCCCAGCCATGCATGAGGCTATATGCACGTTCATTGGCGAAAGAGAGCCTTGAGGGAGCCCGTTACAAAAGCCAGAGCGGCCTGGAGCAGGAACCCCACTGCTGCTGAGGCTCTGATCGTTGTGAAAGAGCAGCATGCCGTCAGCTGACCTGCCCACATATTTGGAGGGATATGGGTCATAACAGTGCAGCTGAAATGCATTTTTTTAGATCTAAATAATGAAAACCCTTGAAATCTTATGTGATATATATAGTTTTTAATTCACTACTAAAGAAAATATTCACATTTTGCACTGGTGGATCAGAACCAGTCTAATATGGGTCTAATATGTAGTCCCCAAGTGGGGGAGTCGGCAAAGGGGCTTGCGCCTTCCGCTGCAATATTGCAGTGCCTCTGGGAGCAGGGTGCATTTTCTCTGTTTTCAGGGGCAGTGGTGGCCTAGCGGTTAAGGAAGCGGCCCCGTAATCAGAAGGTTGCTGGTTCGAATCCCGATCCGCCAAGGTGCCACTGAGCAAAAGCACCGTCCCCACAAACTGTATCCCAGGCGCCTGCCATGGCTTCCCACTGCTCACTAAGGGTGATGGGTTAAATGCAGAGGACACATTTCACAATTTGTTGATTCACAAATCAACAAATTGCATTTTGCATGCTGAACCTCTACTTACAACCTGGTTACGATCCACCGGAGCAAAAGGTGAAGACTTGTTCAGGAGTCTATTGCTTTATATGTGTTACACAAATTATCATTAAATAGGGATACAACGGATCCGTAATGTCTTTTGAGGATTTTGCCATGAGTCGGACCTGTGCAGCGCAGCTAAGCCCAGCAGCGAGTTGTAATGCTGGAGGGGACTCTCGCCACTCCGATGAGGCACCACTGACGCAGTGAGAATGTGGCCGGCTGGGAACTCTGCACGGATCTCCTCGCACAGCCTGGAGCCAAGTCCTGAGAAGTGCAAAACGTTGAACCCAACAGTGTCCCGCTGGTAAACCTCGCCTGATGAAATCCTTTTTTTTTACTTGCCTGACCCTGTGCCCCCACTCAGACTGTGCAGCAACACCGTTCCGCCATAGTAACTCCGTCGCTCGGCTTCCTTCCTTAGGGCCTCCATTGCCTGCTGAAGCAGCCCGTTGCTCTCCTCACCCGAGTTTCCATGGTAACCTCACAGGCAGGAAGGAAACAAAAATTACGAGTAAATTTTTATGCATGATTTAATGCAATGCATCACCATAGCAAACATATGTGAATTATATATATGTGTGTGTGTGTGTGATAACTATGACGTATGTATAGAAACTACAAAAAGTATTGGGGGTCCTAATGAACCATTGAATTGATCACTTCAGTGACATGGAAGCATGTTGTAAGTCGCTCTGGATAAGGGTGTCTGCCAAATGTCTTAAATGTAAATGTCTACCCTTTCTACTCACCGTAGGCCCAGTTGCCTCCTCTGCCCCCTTTACCCTGGACAACGTTGGACTCCAGCAGTTTTCTGTCAGAAGATGGAGATGGAGATAAAGGCCATCTTGTCATTTCGGTACCGCGAGGAGGTCACCACGCCACTTACTCGCTCCGCACCAGCTGCCTGGCCCTGTTCAGCACTTTAGGCTCGCTGTCCACACACACCAGCGCCAGCCTGCCCTCCCTGGTGCCGAATGGAGAACTGAAAGCAGCAAAATGCTCAGCTGGCAAAACGTATTCAAATTGGGCAGAATAAAAGTACCGGTCGCAGTACCAGTTTCCGTCCTTTTTTGCACAAGATTTGGTCAGGAGTTCACACCAGTCCAGACCCAGCTGGTTTCCACACTGGCCCACTTGCAGAATCACGGCAGACATCCCGAATCAACCCTACACAATCGAAATAAAATAAAATAAAAAAGTAAAATCCTGGCTCTGCGAATATTGTATAAATGTGTACGGCTTACAGCAAAGTGTGGTTTGAAAAACAGAACAAAAAAAAACTAGAAAAGCTAGAAGTCACATCCGAACAGTAATACTGTCGTGTATCGTGGTGGACATTTCCAACGACCGGTCGTCAATGGCGCCCGTTTCCACGCCGAGCCGCGCTCGGGCAGCGGCAGCCTCGCCCCGGTCCGCTCGAGTCGCCGTGACGCCCGTCGGAAGCGGCCTGCGGACGGGGCGGGGGGGAGGAGTCCGACCGAGAGAGAGAGAGAGAGAGAGAGGGGTCGTCATGGGTGTATTATTGCTAGCTAGTTAGCGGCTACATTCGACCCACCTCGAAACGCGTGGGTTCGGGTTGTTTTGCTGAGGAGGGAGAGAGAAAAACAACGATGGCGGTTTTATAAACACGACCGCGCTTAACCAGTCGCCCGATGGACGTGGAGCGCGTCGTCAGGCCGGGCGGAGGCTGTTAGGTTGCAGAGCGCTACCTGTTCCGCGGGTAGGAGGAGTAAGACAATATTTGGGCTGGATTTGACGTCGCTAGCCTAGCCTAGCCTAGCTTAGCGTAGCCTCGCCGGCCGACCGCCGAATGATTTTGAGCCGGGCAGAGGAGCCATCGGCCGCCGGCGCGGGGGATGGAGGACTTTCGTGACCCGCAACCGCACGCCAAGTGAGTCGCCCGGCGCCGGGTCCGACGTCGCCTGCGAGTCGGCGGACGCGGCCCGAAACCACACGGGCTGCTTCTCTCGGGCTCCGGACCCGGCTGCTGGTTTCTGGAGACTCGGCTTCTTCTTCTTTTCCCCTCTTTCCGGCGGTTGTCCGCAACACGGCGCGTTTAAACCCGCGTTTGGCCAGAATCGCGCGAATAAAAGCAGCTATTTGGGAAGAGTTCACGGTGGGAAAACATGCTCCGGTGGCCGCGGAAAATCCGCTTCCCAGCAACTCTTCAACAGACCAACATTCGCAGAAACCGATGAGGATTTTTTTTTTGCGACGTAAATGCCTGTTTTAACTCTTCCTGCGAACTTCCTACGTTTTGTGCCACCGACGGCCTAAAAAAAAAAGAAGTGGCCTTTTATTTACAGGCCCCAGACCACGCAATAAATTTTCAACCCTTCCCTCTAGAACGCGTCTTCCCCCGGATACCCGCATGTGTGCTTCACCTCCCGACCGCTCACGGTCCCGACGGCCTTTTTATTTTTTTTTTGCGGGGTATTTTACTGCGTGGGTCGCAAAATTGGCGGCACGTCACCCGAGCGCTTTTATTTTCGGAGACGTTGTCGTTCATCGAGCCAGTCTCGTTCCGGGCCCCGTGGAAGTGACCCAGCGGACCGGCTAGCCTTACGGGGCGGCTTGCGTTGTGTCCCCGCGCCGAGGATGACCCGTCAAGCCCACAATGGCTTCTCTCTGCTCCACAGAAACAATGGACGGCGGTGTCAGGCCGTCCCACAACAGGGATGGGGCATGGAGGAAAAGGCAAGCAGCAGCCCCGTGCGGCTTATCGGCTGTCTGAACGTTTTCCTGTTAGATAATCAATGGCAGCGTCGTTCCCAGATAGCTCACCGGGCGTCTTCACGGCTGTTTATCGGGAGCGTTAGGGTTCGGTTCCGGGCCAAGGTCGGGTCCCGCGACGCACTGTTCTTCCGCAGGAGTCGAGTCGGGCCGATCCGGCGCCGTTCTCGTTTGAAGACATGTCAGGAGAACCCCGGGTACTGAAACCGTGTGTGTGTGTGTGTGTGTTTTTTTTTTTTTTTTTTGCGTCTGCAGGTGTCCCCTTACGCTGGACGGCTCGCTGCTCTGAAACAGTGTCCCGCAGGCCGGACGCTCCCCTCAGGGTGCCCACCGAACGTTTGCCTCTAAATGGACGACCTAGTGACCTCGGAGCTCAGGTACGGCCGCTGTGGGCTTTAAAACGTGCGTTGCGTACGCCGCGGTCCATGTCTAGAAGTGGTGGGAAAACAAGTAGACTGTAAATAAGGCAAGCTGCGTTCTGGGTGCTGATCTGAACGCATGATACGGTATTTCTGTTTTGGTTTTGTTTTGGTTGCGTATGCAGAGTCAGCCTCTACTCTTTGTGTCTAGTGTCATAAAAGATTTCAGAGATATCATTTTGTGTAGAAATATTCGCCAATATAGATTAATGGAAAGTGAAGTGAAAGCACACGGTGCACACACGGAAATGTGCTGCTTTTAACCATCACTGGTGAGCAGTGGGCGGCCATGACAGGCGCCCGGGGAGCAGTGTGTGGGGACGGTGCTTTGCTCAGTGGCACCTTGGCAGATCGGGATTCGAACTGGCAACCTTCAGATTACGGGGCCACTTCCTTTAACCGCTAGGCCACCACTGCCCAATTGCCCCTAATAGCAATGTTATTTTAACAATATGCTGCTTTGCTCTGCGTCAGATGTGTTCAAAAAGTTGACATCTTTCTAAAGTGGGTCTTGAGGTGTTGCCTTAACAGAAATGTCAAGCGGGGCGCACGTTTCAACCGCTTCTCCTAGGCATCCCCCGGTCTTGGGTGAAGGCCTTGGGCACAATGCAGCGTCTGTGCTGCACATCTTTGTCGGCTAGTATGAGCATGGGTGTCCTGTTTCCTGGGTGTCTTCCTCCACTCCCTGTCCTACGCAGTGCGAGTTACCTGCTAAAAATGTTTCCCTGTGACCGGAACCGGATCATCTGAGCCACACGCCCTGGCTATGCAGGAGCTTGCTAAACGTCTACGGTAGTTTTTGAAATTCTGTGTTGAGATGGCAGTATGTATAATGTATTTTGAGACACATTACCAAGATTTTGGTAACAAGTGTGGGCATATTAAAGTTTCACAGTTTTATAGCGGAAAAACAAATGGAGGAACCCGGCATTAAAACACGTATACATCTTTATCACGCAGTGATTAATGATAAAATTCTAAGTAGTCACATTAAAAGATAATCTTGGACAAAGATAACATAATTATATCATGTTATGTGCAATGATTGTTGAGCTGTTTGGTTATTCTGTCCAAGTTTTAGTTTTTGCTAAAACTCTTTTAGTGAAGGTGCTTCTGCTAATTACGTTGGGGTAGAAAAACATAGATATATATATGCTTCATTCATCCAAGGCCTGTAGTTACATTTGTAGCCTCGTTATGGTAAATAGTAATGTATCAGTTTAATGAATTGGCCAAAAGAAAACCGCAAGAGCCCCTCCCATTTTTCACTTTCAGCATTGTAGAATGGAGCAGCTATGAAGGTCACATGCAGATAGAAGTCCCAGTGGAGCATATAACCCAGTTGCCTAGCAGCCTTATTCGGCTCCCTTTCTCCTCTTTGGAAAGATGAAAGGAACTTTGCTGTAGAGGTGTAATGCTGGCAAAGTTGACATTACTTTGCTGAAATGTTGTATGTGTAAAAAAATTATTATTTTTTTTTTTTTTTTTTGGATAGAATCTATGTAGTTGATCTGGAAATGTCTTCTATGCCTGCCTGCTGTGCTGATTACTTGCTGAAATGTGTCATTTTTGCTATTTATTAACCCCCCCCCTCTTGTTTTTTGCTTGTTCTCATTTCTGCAGGGAGGAAGGAGATGATGCACCCGTGAGTTTTTATTTCTTTATTTTTTTTACTAGCATAATTTGTTCATGAACATCCAGGGTGGCACATGGTGTGAAACAGAACTTTCATTTCATCATCTAATGTTCTTTGCATAAGGATAGCCATTCAGATCTTCTTCCTGTTTGCTAACACAGATGACAAAAGTAGCATTTTGGATTGGGTTGGGTGATATGACAAAAATCTCATATTACGATTTAAGTAATGTGTTCTATGACATAAGTATTTTAAGTAAAAAAAGTTTTCTTTTAATGCAATATCTAATCAAGAATGGGGAAATATTAAACAAAATACAGGCCCAACATAAAATGTTAACATTTTTGTTTAATCTGTAGCAGTAACAAGTATATTAACTATAACAAGAAAAAATACACTATTTCATGTTTGAATTCAAGCATGTAAATAACCATATGATTTTATAACCTTTATTTTATTAATATGAAGTTGTGCCTATATCTAGTACCTTTTATCTATTAATGCTTAACTGTATCTCTGTACTTCTGTGTCTCTCATCCCAAGATGTTTTGTGACCCATCACACATCTGTTCTTCACTGGAAATGAACAAAATTGATGATAGGGCGCAATACAAAATTGTCATATCACCCAGCCCTACCAACAGAAAATAATTGATGAAACTTGCATACCCTAAATTATTATTACTCTTGATTAGAAATAACAATAAAAGACAGAATCTAGATTTAGTTTCTTGGCAATGCTTTGTTGGGGGGGGGGATAATACTGAAACATTATTATTTACTTTTGCTCTTTGTAGATTAAGGTGGAAAACCCTGCAAAACCAGTCATATTTAAAGGGCTTGCTCCCAGGGTTATATTGTCAAATCGTCTCCTTCCCAAGGGAACCAAGACCAAGGTGAACCTGGACGAGCAGGGTCGACAGAAGGTTTCCTTTAGTTTGGGTCAGACCAAGAAGCCACTACCCAACTTATTTCTGGCCCCCCAGAAGCCAGAAAAAGCAGTTGAACCCCCATCTGCTTTGCCAACTGTGATTTCACCTCCTCCAGACCAAGCAGTGCATCATATTGTATCCAAAACAAACACAAACGATGCATTCAAGGATCTCATCCCAGTGCCAGAGACAACACCACCTATACCCACAGTGTCCTGCTCTCCCACCAAATCTAAACCTGACCTGGTGAAGATGCACTTTAAGAAACAGATTCTGAGTGTTTCTGTCACCAGTGTCTTATCTGAGGAGGTCCATTCAGAGAAGGAGCTTCAGGTCCAAACGCTTACCAGGACGACGACTGAATCATCAGAGGACCAGCGCTTTAGGAGTTTGGTCAGTGACTCTGATTTTAATGCCATGCAAAATGAACCAGAAGATAAATGGATTCCTTGTCCTATAGCTCATTCTTCCCATATTGGGAATGAGGATAAGGATAACAGTTGCACCAAGGCCCTGGAAGATAACAAAAAGGTCCAGTCTCAGTCAGATAGCACATTCCCTGGTTCAGAATCTGATGGTGATTCGGTACAGACTTCTTCTAGTCAGAAGTCTGGTGATCCCAAGAGCTCAGTCAAGTTGGAAGGTTCAAAGAAAGATGTGAAAAAAGTGAGCTCTATTTCCAAGGTAGAAGAATCAGGAAAATCCTCTAGGACTGAGAGAAGTGAACGGGTTTCTAGTTATTCTAAGTCAGAACATGACTCAAGACACACATCTTCACATTCTTCACGATGTGATAAAGAACGAAGGAGGACCAAGAGTCGGTCAAGGTCTAGGTCTTGGGGTCCTCGTCCAAGCTCTTCCTACAGATCTGACCGGTCAAGAAGTGACAGACAGTCGAGGTCTGATAGGTCATATTACCGTGACTCTGAAAGAAGGTCACATCGGTTTTCACCCCATCGAGAAAGGAGGAGGTCACGCTCTCGAACTGACTGCAGGTCAAGGGACAGCTCTGACTCTGAGGATGATCGTAGGAGGACTCGGACTCGTGGCAGTGACTCAAATAGAGCATCAATGCATTCAAGCTCTCACAGAGACTCAAAGTCTTCTTACTCAAAATCACGAAGGGATTCAAAGTCACCTCGCTCTTCTGAGTCCGATAAGAAAGTCCAGTACTCTAAATCTGAGCAGTCCAGTAGGAGAACAAGTGACTATGAACCTAATAGGAGATGCTCTCCAGAGTCTGAAACAGGTCGGAGAAAATCAAGTGCCCAGTCGCGAACAGAAAACGCATTGAAAGCTTCTCATTCCAGTCAAGGATCCTCAAATCATTCTTCTGAGAAGAAAGTGAGAAAAAGTAGTGGCAGTTCAGACTCTGATGAGGAGCATGTGAGGAAGTGTCAGACCCAAGTTTCAGATAGGTCCTCAGGCTCTTGGAGCAACTCTGCACTAAACAAGACTGGAACAGAACGACAATCATCGTATTGCATCCTGAAGCCAGGTACTAATCAAGTCAGTCAAAGTGTTGAACCTGAGGTAAGCATTAAAGATGATTTAAAAAGTGTACGAAGCAACAGCCCAGCAGATCTTTTAAATAACTCCAGAAAGACATGCCCAACGCAATGTGAATCCCAGTTTGATGGTACACAGACATTTGGCAGGCTTGATTCTGAACATTTATCAAGAAGTAACCAGAGTTTGTTGTGTGAAAGTACTGTGCAAAATGTAGTCCAGGATGTATTGAGTTCTGAAGAACAGCAAGCAGAGCTTGGCTTGAATGACCAAGTTGGTCCAGAATCCAGCCTTTCTCCAAATGAAGATGGATCAAAATTAAACAGGACTTCTGTGAAAGAACTGCCATGTTCAAATCCCTTGAAACAGAACACTAAATCTGACAGTCCTGTGCATTCCAGTGGAGGCGAAAGCATTATGCCATCTTCTACAAATAGCAGTCCTCACAATGAATGTTCATCAGGTCACTGTACTGAGACACTAATTGTCAAAGTGGAGCAGAACCAGGTGCCACTGACAAAAACATGCCATATGAAAAAATCCAGATGGGATATTGTTGGACAGGAGATGTCAGACACTGAAAATTCTCAAAAATCAGTTTGCCAAGATGGGAAGCCCTCTGTGAAAAAAATGGTGTCTGTGAAGAGTATAGAGTTCAACAAAGACGGTTCTGAGGATCAGTGCGTTAATATGGATCTTTGTGTGAAACACGGTGCTCCAGCACACTCTGGAAATCCCTCGGAGGTTGAGACGGAGGAGGATTTGCTTGGCACTTTCCATCGAGATTTGAATGAAAAGCCAACAGAGTTGTTAGACACTGCAATACAGTCCCACACCCATGAAAGAAGTATGTCTTCAGACAGTGCATCTCATGTAGTTCAAGTGCCTGTGGCAGACCAGAAGACCAGTTATGCTTTTGCTGCGAGCGATTCTTATGAGACGAGACCGTGCAACACAAGGAGTGCAGAGAAGCCCAATGATTATTTGCGGAAGGCCAGCCAGTCCAAAGGCGTAAACCAAGCTGATAGAGGCCACAGTGATGACAGTGAATCCGAGGGTTTTGAATCTGATTCAGATGATGGCACCGTGCCTTTGAATAGACTACATTCCGTGGTGATAGTGCCAAAAAATTCAACCCTTACACTGGAAGCAAAGGATGCACTCCTGTCTTCTACCGGTCCGAACACCAGTCATGGGCAACACCACACAAATTGCCAAGCAGATGGTGGGGAGAAAAGCACCAACAGAGTGAGTCCATGTAGCCACAACCCTCAGCTCAGGCACAGGCCTGTTCCCCGTGAAATCAGTGACAGTATGACATCTTGTCCTGCCGATAATCATCATTCACTTGCCTCTGCATTAACCGTTACCTGTTACCAGTCTCAGAGTAATATGGTTGATAGCACTAGCCAGTTAGACGCTTCTACTGCTCCATCAAATGTCACCACGGAGCCCTGCCACAACTTACAAGGCGCTATGAAGGAGCCCAGCCTTGGCCCTCCGGAGCACTATGTTAAACCAGATAGCTGGCACAGCGTAAGCAGTGGAATGAATTTGCACCGTTACATCCCTGATCATTTCCATTCCTCCAGTGACTCAAATGGGAAGGAAGCCATTAGCTTGGTTTTAGCATTTCCTGAACAACCTAGTAGCACATACCAGCAACCAGACAGCAGCTATAGTTCTTCCCAACTACCTTACCTTGCCCCTGGTTTTGGGCAAGGCAGTGACTACTGGAGCCAGCATGTGGCTTCTCAAGGTGGCAGAGAACCTTATCAATCTGTGCCTTCTCAGTACTATGACCCTGCAGGCCAAATTCAGCCAGACTCCTTGACAAATGACCTTGAGGAGGACTGTGGAGGAAGAACAGGAATCCGATGTTCAGCAGCGGGGTTCGCCGAGCCTCCTGCGTCATCCGCTTTTGTGCAAGCCAATGAAATTAGCAGCAACTGCAAAGGCTTCGTTTCTACCCCCATGGAGGGAATAGTTATTGCTGATGCATCAAGAGAGAATCTTCTGAAGCCTCACAGAGGACGGGGCCCACCTAAGAAAAGGCGCCAGGAGCTGGAGACTGACTCTGACAATGAGGCAGAGGCTGGACTTGCAAGCAAAAGGGAGTGTCTGCAGGTCGAGGGTTCTAGGGTTTCTCTGGATCGCAAGGATAATCCGGCAGTTGAAGCTCATAAACCACTTCTCAGTTTAAAACAGTTTTTGGATCCCACAATTTGGAAAGAGAAGGCTAAGGCCAAGAAGATGCCTCCTTATTTTGACCTTATTGAGGAGAATCTCTATCTTACTGAGCGGTGAGGACCATTCTTGTGTATTTTAGATTTGGACTGGAAGGTTTGCCACTTTTGCTGATTTAGAGTTCATCTTGTGCAACAGTAAGAAGAACAAATCCCATCGTGACATCAAGCGCATGCAGTGTGAATGCGGGCTGCTTTCAAAGGAGGAGCGCTCACGAGGGGCAGTTGCGTGTGGTGAGGACTGCCTTAACCGCCTCCTGATGATTGAGTGGTGCGTATTTGCTGGTCTTTAAATCGTAATTACAATCTTGCTCACTTTGTGGCCTGAATGTTCTACCTTCATCTCTCCAGCTCTTCACGCTGTCCAAATGGTGTTTATTGCTCAAATCGACGCTTCCAGATGAAACAGCATGCAGACTTTGAAGTCATCTTGACCGAAAACAAAGGGTGGGGATTACGCGCAGCCAAGGATTTACCATCGTAAGGCTTTCATCATTTTCCCCTCTCTAATAGTCAGTAGGACTCATTCTGAAGTGTCTTTTATGCTTCTGTGATATAGAAATATTGAAGAACCTTCTACCTAAAATAGATGTTTTAATCTTATGTTTATATTGTTCCAGAAACACATTTGTCTTGGAGTATTGTGGAGAGGTGCTTGATCATAAAGAGTTCAAGTGTAGAGTGAAAGAGTATGCCCGCAGCAAAAACATCCATTACTACTTCATGGCCCTTAAAAACAATGAGGTAAGTTGTGGATGGACCAGACACCTCAAGGCCAGTTCCTCTTCACATTTAACCTGATTTATTGCAGATTATCGATGCCACTCTGAAAGGGAACTGCTCACGATTCATGAACCACAGCTGTGAACCCAACTGTGAGACCCAAAAGGTTTGCAAATGAAAATTGCTCTTTGCTGCCCGTGATATGTTTCACAGCCCAGTCACAACCCAGATTATTTCTTGTTCTGTCGTCCCCAGTGGACCGTGAATGGTCAGCTCAGAGTCGGCTTCTTCACCACCAAAGCTGTGACTGCTGGATCTGAACTCACCTTTGACTACCAGTTTCAGAGATATGGGTAATTCACATTTCTCTACCTTCACTTGGTGGACCTCTCCGAAGAGTTTGAGATGTTCTCTGCTTGCTTGGATTCACCTTTGCAGGAAAGAGGCGCAGAAGTGTTTGTGTGGCGCACCCAGCTGCCGGGGCTTTCTTGGAGGGGAGAATCGGGTCAGCGTCCGGGCAGCTGGAGGCAAAATGAAGAAGGAGCGCAACAGAAAGAAGGATTCTGTGAGCGCGCTCACTACGGTGAGTTACCCAACAGGATGTCTTGAGTAATGTCAAACACTGTACCAACAGTAAATGAATTGCGATGAGATTTGCAGCAGTGCTCTAATTGGCCATTGTACCTTGTAGGTGGATGAGGAATTGGAGGCTCTGCTGGAGAATGGTGAGGGACTGTATGATGAAAAGGAAGTCATCTCGCTGTGTCGCCTCATGGTGAGAGTGGAGACAATGGAACAGCGGCTCACCTGCCTTAAGCTTATTCAGGTGGGTGTTTTCATCAAGATTGTTACTGCAGCAAATTCATCCAAAATCTGCGAATCCATTGACTTATTTTGTTGACTCTCTGAGCACAGAACACCCAGAATCCTTCGTGCCTGAAGCAGTTCTTGGACCACCATGGACTCTCATTACTGTGGATATTCATGGTAGAGCTCTCCGAAGCCAAAGGGAATTCTGTTAACAACAACAAATTACAGATGGAAGTAAGTAAAAAACTTTGATGAATAATGTCCCTTCAGATGATCCATCTAATGTGTCTCTCATGTGTGCTTGCAGATTATGAAGGCACTTGCAGTTTTACCAATCTCCACCAAGAACATGCTGGAAGAGAGCCGTGTTTTGCAGTTTATCCAGCGTTGGGCGCAGCCCGCTGAAATAGATGGTTACTCAAGTGAGAACACCTCCCGTGCCCAGACACCCCTCAACACTCCTGATGGGTCTTCCTTAGCCAAGCTTGGGCCAGAGATGGATGGGGACACACCCAAGCGTGCGGTGTACCGTCGTCTCAAAATAATTAGTGAGAACAGCTTGGATAGTGCAATGTCAGATGCTAGCAAGGCCTCTGATTGCAAGGAGGAGGAAGAAGAGGAGGAAGATGACGAAGATGATGAGGACGAACCTCCCCAGGTGGAAACATCAGAAAGTATTGCTCAGGAAAAGAAGGCTCAGGTCGAGGTGACAGAAGAACATCAACAGGAAACAACTGATGGCAAAGAACCAAAGCAGCAGGAGGAAGCAAAGGACAGTGAAGATAAAGAGACAGAGAAGACAGTAGACAAAGCACAGGGACCAAGTGAGGACGAGGTTCAGGAACCTCCCCACCAGTGCGAGGAGGCCACTGAGGAGCAAGAAGTGGTGACTGAGGAAACTGCCGTCTCTGTTGCCCTGTCCTATGTGTTTGGTGTTGAGCAGGCTGAGGTTCTTGTGCCTGCTGTCTTGGAGATCCAGGCAGAGAACGATGCTCCCAGTGACATGCAATCATTAGTTCCGGGCATTTTAACCACTGGAGATTCCTCCACACCAGCAACTCCTTCTGAAACTGCAGTGGAGCCCGGGACTCTGGCACCTCCGGCCTTGGATCCTGGGACTCCGGCAGTGGATCCCGAGACTCCGGCACCTCCAGCCTTTGAGCCCGGGACTCTGGCAGCTCCGGCAGAGGATCCCGGGACTCAGGAAGAGGATCCCGGGACTCTGGCAGCTCCGGCAGAGGATCCCGGGACTCAGGAAGAGGATCCCGGGACTCTGGCAGCTCCGGCAGAGGATCCCGGGACTCAGGAAGAGGAGCCCGAGACTCTGGCAGCTCCGGCAGAGGATCCCGGGACTCAGGAAGAGGAGCCCGGGACTCTGGCAGCTCCGGCAGAGGATCCCGGGACTCAGGAAGAGGAGCCCGGGACTCTGGCAGCTCCGGCAGAGGATCCCGGGACTCAGGAAGAGGAGCCCGAGACTCCGGCAGTGGAGCCCGAGACTCCGGAAGGGGATCCCGGGACTCCGGCAGCAGCTCCGGAAGGGGATCCCGGGACTCCGGCAGCAGCTCCGGAAGGGGATCCCGGGACTCCGGCAGCAGCTCCGGAAGGGGATCCCGGGACTCCGGCAGCAGCTCCGGAAGGGGATCCCGGGGCTCCTGCCGTGGAGCCCGGGGCTCCGGCAGCAGCTCCGGCAGGGGAACCCGGGGCTCCGGCCATGGAGCCCGGGGCCCCGGCAGCAGCTCCGGCAGGGGAACCCGGGGCTCCGGCAGTGGAGCCCGGGACTCCGGCAGCAGCTCCGGCACCTCCGTCAGGGGAACCCGGGGCTCCGGCACCTCTGGCAGTTGACTTTTCTGTGGCTTTGACTGAGAGCGCACCATTGGAAACGGTGGCTGCTACTCCAGATGAAGAGGCACCAATGGACACTACAGAATCCGCTGCAGTCCCCACCGAGCTCACTACTTCCAGCCTACCACAAGACCTGGTAGTTGTGGGCACCTCATCTCAGGATGAGGAGGAGGGCGTGTCCGATGTAGAGAGCGAGAAGAGCCAGGAGCCGCCCGTCAGGGCAGCTGACATCAGCGACATGGCCGCTCGACTATTGGACAGCTGGAAAGATTTGAAGGCGAGCCAGTCACATTTTATCACTTGCTCGTTCCAGGAGTTTGCAAGGGTGACGGGAAAGTTGACATTTTTTTTTTTTTTTTCCCCTTCTGTCTCACTAGGAGGTGTACAGAATACCAAAGAAGGTTCAAGTTGAGAAGGAAGTTACTGGTATGAATTTAGTGATTGTTTTGTATTATTATATTTAACTGAGTAATTACTTACCATGAAGTCTCATTTTGTCCACATTTTGTAGAACGCATTCGAGACCGAGATGCGCAGTTCACACATCGCGCCTCCTCTGGAAGCAGAGAAAGGGAGCGGGAAAAAGAGCGGGAACGCGAGAGGGACTGGGACCGAGACTGGGACCGCGAACGTGATCGTGAACGGGAAAGCCTTCGCGGTGCCGAGCGTCGGCGCCGCCGCCTATCGCCTTCCCCTCCGCCTCCATCAGCATATGAGAGGAGCAGAAGAATTGATGAAAGGTACGGTCTCGCCACGAATAGGGGTGGGAATCGCATATAAAGCTGCAATACAAAATAAGTCCATCCAGAATTTCACAAATTTCACAGCAACATTTCTAAAAAGTGTTTATTTTTTATTTTTTTTTAACCCTACCAGGTTCGAGGCAACAAATGGGAGCAAAAAGAAAGGTCGAACGAAGGAGCGCAACAAACTGACTACTGAGGAGCGCCGTAAACTGTTTGAACAGGAAGTAGCACAGCGTGAGGCCCAGAAGCAGCAGCAGCAACAACAGCAGCAGCAGCAGCAACAACAGCAACAACAACTGCATACCTTAACCTTTGATCAACTAGCCTACACATCCAGTCCCCACGGCTTTATAACCTATCCTCCAGGTTACCCCATCCAGACCTACGTGGACCCTACTAACCCAAATGCTGGCAAGGTACTGCTGCCCACCCCCCCAGTGGAATCTCTGTGCCCTCGAGGAGCGGCAGCTCCTCCCGGTACATTGCCCTTCGAACAGACACCCGCCCAGCCACACCTACACGATCTAGCTGTGACCTCGCCAGCCTCCTCCAACTCCACTTCAGTACAGACTCCTGCGGTGTCCATCTCCGGCGCCCTGCCTGTGCACATCACCGCCCCGTTGGAGCTCCGGCCTTCTCCAGCTGCAGCAGCCACTCAGTTCGCTCAGCCTGCTGCGCCAGCAGCTCAGGACTCTGGCGTGGCCGTCCTGGCAGTTGCAGCTCAGGCGGCAGGCCAGCCTGGCCAGCAGGGCTACGCCACCTTGTGGGAGCCAGTGGGATTGCAGCAGCAGCCGGTGGCGGTCCAGACCCAGGCAGCGGCCCAAGTGCAGCCGTACCCAGCGCCTGCTCAGGCACCGCCTGCCACCATCTACTACCAGGGACAGCCCTGCCAGACCATCTACAGCATCCCTACGGCCTACCCTCCCACCAGCACCCCCGTCATACAGGTACGCCTCAGAATCAGCCTGCACTCCATCCGCTGTGTGGAGAAATAATGTTGGTTTGTACGGACTGTAAGGTCTCCCCATTCCCAATCTACCTAAATCTTAATGTTACTGTTAAAGAGACAGTTAATATAGTGGAATAGCCTGGATTAAAAATTTCATAAGCACACTTGACCCAAAGCATCAAATTCTGTGATCTGTGGTCCAGCAGAACCTGTGAAACTTACCTATATTATACTTATGATGCATTTATGATGTCTATGAACTTTGGTCAAATTCATTATATTTGCATCATTTTCTGCAATAAAGGATTAGCATTCGAATTTAACATTTATACAGTGATTTAGAGGGAATTTCAAGATGTAATATTTTGCATGATGATGTCACGGAGTGATCTGTGACGCTCATGCGGTATGCAGGTGGCCTTCATCCTGCATGTTTACATCGTGGCTGCTTGTTACTGTCGCGGGAGTCATCACACCACTTCTGTTTTCCTCCCTTCTCCTCAGACATACACCGAACCAGCTGGCTACCTGCATGGTCAACAAGTCTACCCCGCTCATCAACAGGGTGTGGTCGTGCAGCAGGGAGGCACAGTCACCACCATTGTCACCTCACAGACTGTCCAGCAGGTACGGTCCGCTGCAAATACTGCCGATGGAGTCCTCCATTTCACCTTTGTTTATCCCCAGTGGCATTTTCATGTTTTTAATCTGTCTTAATGTTTCCTTCACACTGATTTTAGTGTTCATCTTCAGTACGCAGATGTTGAGTACCTCAGCACTAACTATGTATTACCAGAAAAAATATGATTTTATTTTTTTTGCTTTTGCCTCACCCCTGATCCATGAACAAGTGTAGATGAAGTAACAACTTTAATCAAATGTCTGGAAAAAACAATAAGTAGTCCAACAGTTAAAGTGCAAATATAAACCAGTGTATGGTCAGCATGAATACATAAATGAAGTATGCTAGTCATGTGCTCTGTTCATAATAGGAACAAGCTGCTTTGCTAGTCTCCATTGAGCTGAGAAGATTCAGTGGTCGAGTCAGCTCCAGTGCATAAAGGAATACTGAATGAATTCTTTCCCAATGGCTTTACAGGAGATGATTGTGCCAAATGGCATCATGGACCTCCCCCCTCCTTCTCCTCCAAAGCCCAAAACCATTGTGTTGCCGCCCAGCTGGAAAGTGGCACGTGATCCAGAGGGGAAGATCTACTATTACCACATCATCACCAGGTATCAGCTGTCACAGCATACACGGTCAAAAGTTTGGGCATCTCTCCAATGCCAAATTTCTGAATACGTTCTATAGCAAATTAAAATACTAGTATAACTATTCCTAACTGAACTCGCATGACATTTTAGCTATTTACTGTGTACTTATATGCCTAAATTCAAGTGTTTTATATGTATGTTAGACAAACTCAGTGGGACCCACCAAGCTGGGAAGGTGGCAGTGAAGAGGTTGGTGTTGATCATGAGGCAGAGATGGACCTGGGCACGCCAACATATGATGAAAATCCCTCAAAGGTAACCACAGGTTGCATACTGGTACATGAGCAGCCTCTTTAAACTAGACATACTCTACGGCTGCTTCTTGTATTAGTATTAATTGTTGTCTCGAGCACAAGAAGTAGAAGAGAAAGTGATGTAACACTGAAACTGGAGGTCCACGCACGGTCCGAGCTGGGATTTGAACTTACAACCTTGGAGATGTTAGGTCGCCAAACGCCACACCACGCCATGCCACCATGTGGATTGAGCCTATTAAAGTTAAAAACGTTTTTAACCGTGGTAGTTTTATAGTCTTCGTGAAGTGGCCAGAGTATTTTTCTGCCATCCCACAGAACAAGAAATCGATAACAATATTTCTATGCCTTTGCAAAATGATGTCAAAATGACCCACTACCTGAGACTGCCCACTAAATACTAGTGTTTTATTCATGAATACAAATACATACACATTTATAATAGCTACATGTCTATGCATAGGGAAAACTATAAAGTGACCTGCAACACAATAGGAATGATGATTCATGTTGTTAAGGATCGGGTGAGTGCATACTGAATTATGTAAAACGTTCCGCCGTGTCTCTGGGGTAGTTTGAAATAATATCCAAAGTCTGTCAGGGTTCTTTACTACACTGTCTGTTAATAAACACAAGCAGAACTTGAGCAATTTTTAGAGCATGAGCTCATTTTGCTGCTTGTCCGACAGCGCGTACGGCGAGACGTGCTGGAATGTCTCCGGGCTTTATCAGCACTTTTCAAAAGTGGTTTTCCCTCTGGTTTAACACCAGCCAGATTAGTTTACTTGTATACTGGCCAGTGGATTGAAGCACTTGTTGGAGAATCGGTCCATTCCATAGTGTGGCATTGAAGAGGAGCAGAAGTGTAGGCATTTAAGGTAGATCTGCTTTACAGGTTGTAGGCTCTGTTGAGTGAGTGGTGTTGGATGTGATGTTCCCTGTGCTTTGAACTGCTGTGGGCCTTTTGAGTGTCCCTCTTTGGTATGTCTGCCGTCCTGTAGATGACGTACGGTCCTTCATCTTGCTGTGGGGTCAGGCCTCCAGCAAGATTCCTCTAAAGGAGAAGATCCCAAAATTTTATAATCAAATATAGACAGTACTATGGTCATTTTAATAAAATTTGCTTTGGCCTGCCTCATATAAGAATTTGAACCTTTAATAGAAAATGTAGATTTGTGTTACCTTTTGAAAACCTGATCTAATTAGGTCAGTTTTTCATGTTTATGCTTAATTCCTGTCTATTATAGGCCTCACTTAAAATGGCAGTTTGACCTGCAACCTAATAGATTTTTTTTTCAACATAATAATTAATGAAAGAGAGCACCCTTAATTTGAATGCATTTCTTTATCAGTTCTCGACAAAGACTGCTGAGGCGGACACTTCCAGTGAACTCGCCAAGAAGAGCAAGGAGGTTTTCCGCAAGGAGGTATTGCAGTCTTCACTGAATCTGCATCTATATACCATTCAGCCATTTTATCATCTTTTGCAGTTACTCAGAACAGAGAAATACCCAACCATCCCTCCCAGGCTTTTGTAGATAAAGATCAAAGAACAAAACAATTTACATTTACATTTACAGCATTTATCAGACGCCCTTATCCAGAGCGACTTACAATCAGTAGTTACAGGGACAGTCCCCCTGGAGCAACTTAGGGTTAAGTGTCTTGCTCAGGGACACAATGGTAAGCGGGATTTGAACCTGGGTCTCCTGGTTCACAGGTGAGTGTTTTACCCACTAGGCTACTACCACCAAGAATTCAATAAAGGCTTGTAAAATTATATTGTATAACATGTACAAAAATTAAAGATTGAGGGGAAGATCTTGATGTACAACCCAAAAAATTGCAGTAACACCAGAGGCATCATGACTCCATGAGTGAGCTGAGGACAGGGAGGGAGGGAGGGAGAGAGAGAGAGACCTTAAGTGAATGACCCTATGTCTTAAACAACTCGAACTATTCGAAGCGAATTCTTTTATGGCCCCACTTCACATCTAATCAAACAGTACCTCATCCAAGTCTTCCTCCCATTGGCCCTTTAGAAAAGTCAAGGGTTCTGTGAAAAATTCTGTGAATTTTGTAAAGTGTAGATAGAACGGATTAACCATTTTTAGCAAGAATTCAATAACATAGTAAAAGCGAATTAGATGACTGGAAAGGAATGTTGGAAAGGCAGGAAGAGATCCAACTACAGGAATCTAAAGAAATATGTTTTTATTTTAGAAATCAATAAATAAGGAGTTTAACATAGAAATTCCATACCTGGCTCGCAAATGAAAGCTTCATATGTCAATGATGATGCAGGCATAGGGGTTTTCCGATGGTGGAGATCCTTCTGAATTGAGCCCAAATCTAAGCAGAATATTTTAAGTATTGAGGTATATTTAGCAACAGGATTAGCGGATTGCTTCCGGGGTAACATAATTCTTACATTGCCACAAAAGACCGCCGTATTGGTAATGTTTTTGCGATCTGTTTTTACTTACGCGAGCATCGCGACCATTTATCCATTTGTCTTGATCTTTAAATCATATTCATTATTTTGCAGATGTCGCAGTTTATCGTGCAATGCCTGAACCCATACCGCAAACCCGACTGCAAACTTGGCCGAATCAGCAACACGGAGGACTTCA
Source organism: Denticeps clupeoides (assembly GCF_900700375.1). Lineage (NCBI taxonomy): Eukaryota > Metazoa > Chordata > Actinopteri > Clupeiformes > Denticipitidae > Denticeps > Denticeps clupeoides. The sequence goes on along the minus strand of NC_041713.1, from coordinate 4,404,606 downwards.
AACACCTGGCAAGAAAGGTGGGCCAATGCGATCTGTTGCATCGGTCTTTCGAGCTCCACTGTTACGTGTCTTGTTATTGGATTGTTTTTTGTGTTTTTCCTGAGGCATCCATGAAAACAAGACCACATTTAGCTTGCACCCATTTCCTAAACCAAGTAGTCTACTTTTTTTTGTGTGTGTCTGTATTTGCTTCTTTTCATCTGAAAGCCCCAAATTACATGGCCCGTCTTTTTTTTTTTCTGCATCTAATTCTCAGTCCATCTTCCAAGCCACAGATGTACGGGTTAAGGGTGTAGACTAAGTCATCCTGCTTTCATGTAGTTCTAGAATTTTTTCATGGCTTAAGTTTGCATGTTCTCCGTTCACGGAGCATCACCATGAAAAAAACGAAACTGATCAAGACCCAGCTTAAGCTGAAATCTCTCTCTCTCCCTCTCTCCCTCCCTCCCTCGCTGTCCTCAGCTCACTCATGGAGTCATGAACAAAGAACTGAAGTCCTGCAAAAACCCGGAGGACCTGGAGTGCAATGAGAACGTCAAGCACAAGACCAAGGAGTACATCAAGAAGTACATGCAGAAGTTCGGCTCAGTCTACCGACCCAAGGAGGACACTGAGATGGATTAAAATGAAGAAGTGGTGAGGAGATGCGTGTCGGCTGAGGAACCACCGGGGGAGAAAACTGAAAGGCTGATCTGGCTGTTCGTTTCTATTTGCACGCAAACACGGTCAAGCCCCTTCTGCCACGTGGTGGCCAGCCGGCCTTGTTCCTGCTTTCTACGAAGTACTGAATTTGTTCTCAGAGCTGTTTTAGACAGTAGGATTCCACAGATACTTCCGTGGACAAAAAATGGACTTGTTGCTCATGCCGGAAATGACATGAATGAGTTAAATCTTAATAAAAACAAATATAAAAGTGCTGATCATGACACTTGAGGGTGCTATACTGACTTTCTTTCCTGTCTTGGATGGGTTTTAGGTTTTATTTGTCACTGCTTCCTCCTGATTAGCTTGTGTTGTGACTTTGGCCTGATTTTATTTTTTTTTTCCACCCAGCTTATCTTCTTTTTTTTTTTTTTTTTCTGGTGGGATAATAAGTGAAAAAAAGTTCTCATGTTTTTGTGGTGGTCCTGACCGTTACTAAGTGCCCTGGGGTTCATCGGCAAATGGCTAATTATTTCTGATGGAGTGAGCAGTTGGTGGCCTGCACCCCAACTCGCCCTCCCTGTGCTGTGGGAGGGGGCGGAGCTTAACGCCCCAGGTGTGTTTTTCACAGCAGGACCGACCAGGGCGCGGAGTCGCACTACTACTGTGTGTTTTTAAAAGGCTTCGCATGTCCTCACTCCAAATTCTGTGAATGAAGGGCATGTAGCATTATCACTTTTTTTTTTGTTTTATTTTATTATTATTATTATTTTTTTAATAACGATTATTAAAAATTGTCCAGCTCTTGCCGTTTTCTGTATTAATAACTGTCATCAGTGCACTGATCGGCCACGGTTTCATTGTCATTCACTTTTCATGGTTCCTGTTTTCCCAACCGTGATCTGCATTAAATCCCACAAAAAGGTCGCATTACACCTGTAATATACTGCTTTCTATGTGAAAATAATGAGAAATAGTTTTTTTGAAGGAAAAAAAAAAAAAAAAGATAAATGATACTTTCTACAAGGACACATGGTTTCCATTGTAAATATGTGTAATTATTTCCCAACCTATGTAGATTCGAATGCAGGGACTAAGATGCTTGCTTCACTCTCTCTGTCCAGTCAGTCCTGGTCACAGGTCACAGCAATGTCATTGCACTGGTCACTGATCTGCATCGGATCTTACTTTAATGTTAAATTTCGTTTTGGCTTTTTTTTTTTTTTTTTTTTTCCCCCAGACCCCACCACCTGTAAGTAATGTGTAAGCACATTGTCATATTGAGTGTACAAACATTTTAAAATCAAATAAACTGTTTTTTTTTTGTTTGTTTTTTTAATAAAACTTTTTTCCAGTGTTCTCATTTGGGTAGACACTACTCACTCCCATGAAGATTGTCACGATGCGAGAAGATCAGACTTGATACAGATTCCTGGGAAAATTTAAATGTTTATAGCATGGGAATAAAATATAAAAGATGAGAATTTAATTGTTTTCTGTTAAATGTATTATTATTTCAGGGTTTACTCTGGCCAGATATGCGCTGTGCACGACAGTGAGGTTAGTGGAAGACCAGGAAATATTATGGCACCGTTATATTAGTATTAGTTATACCATTTATGCAAATATATTCTGCTCCTACAGAATACATTCGCGTGTTTATCTGCTAGCGAGGGTGTGGCTTTTTACCGGGCCAGCTTGCAGCTATGACCAGTTCGTATCGATTAGTTGGCAAGCCAAACTCGCACACTACTGAAAGGCTGAAGCGCTGCCCCTGCCCCCATCCTTCCAGAAAGTTCTGCCGATATATCGATGGCATGTCGAACTGCTCCCACTTAAAAACCAGAAATCGGCAACAGATTTGAGGTGCGGCGTGCAATACATTTCAAAAGAGTCCTCTAGGATACAATCGTGTTACACGTAGTGTTGGGCAAGTTCATCAGTAATGTAGTAATAATAAAGTGTGGGGGAAATTCTAGAATTTTTTTCTGTCCTGCTGTTTTGCTTGAACACAAGCGACTGGGTGATGAGGGCGACCTTGACGAGAAGCCAGGGTGGCTGCAGCATGAACGGATGTGTTCAGAGCTTCTTGTATCTCATTGGTTAAAACAAAGAGCACGTCTCCTGCTATCTGGGCTTGATTAAAAACTTCATATTATCAAAACCACTGGACAAGATGAACCAACACATTTAAAAAAATTAAAGCCAAAAAGTAATGCCAACAATCCCTGCATAAAAACTTACGCCTTTGAAATAATATTACTGTACAATATAATATAATATTGTACAGTACAATGGTTGTTCTGTTCCTCCCGTTAATTCTTCTGCTTTATAAAGTTTTAAACATGCACAAATCTTTAAATGGCATTAATTTAGGTTGGTATTGTGATGTAGTGGGCCTTTCCATCATTCCCCACTGCATATGCCAATACAAAAATAACCCCGCTACAACCCGATCTTTGATAATATTTATTATACGAAATTATACAAGAACTTCTATAAACATGTAATTTACTTTAAAAAAAAAAAAAGAAAAGCAAGTGATATGTCATATGTACATAACTAGAGGCATTCCAGTAGTGCCTGCACTGGAGGCCCCACCATTAAACATCTAGAGCTGACCAATCAGGACTCTGCGATTTGGTTTCGCTTTGTTGCCATAGTGCATCTATGATATCAGTTTTTTTTTTGTTTAGTTTTTTTGCTCGCACTTCCATAGCTATCTATCTATTATTATTTATTAAGAACACACATATAACATTCACCTTAAAAACAACATAACATAACAAAATGTACAACGCTTAATAAAAAAAAAAGGTTAAAAGCAATTTTTGGAACGATCACCACTCGTCGCCTGAAGACCACGTAAACTGTGCTTGCGGTGTGTAGTCTCGGTGCACAGCACCTTCAAGGTTGGGTGAGAAAACATTTGTGCCCGCAGTACGGTCAATAAATAGCAGAATGATGGATGCTCGGCAACTGAGACGTTCCTGGTGAAATCCTGGGGACTGACGCAGGAAAAGTAATCCCGGGCGCGTGATGGCTTGACTTCCGCTGCTGCTATTCCTTGTTGTGTGGAGTCTTTTTACGAGGCTCGCTTCCAGTCACAGCCCCGCGAATAAGAGTGTGTGTTGGTAGGTTTCGGCCCGGCCCTCAGACTACAGAGACGCCCTGCGCGGGTGTGGTCAGCACCGTCACCACGTCTGGCCGCTCGACGCGGCCCAGCGCCGAGCAGAGCAGCCCCAGGGTGGAGCCCTCCTGCTGGGCCCAGTCGCTCAGCAGGGTGTGCACGGGGTCTTCGCCACGCCCAAACAGCTCCACCCGCTCCTGCTCGTAGCCCAGCGCCGCCGCGAGCTGCTTCCAGCTCCCGCGCGGGCCCCCCTCCAGCAGAGCGTGCTCCACTTCCTCCTGCCGCTGTGGTGGCAGGTTCGCGTACAGGCGGGTGTCCTGCTTGCTGTCCCGCTTACTTCCTGTGGGAGAGGAAACAACGAGACTCTAAAATCGTACTGACTGCCATCTTCAAACCTGCAGAGAATATTTAGAATATTTTAATAGAATATTTTGCTGTTATCTTGTGGCTTTTTATATCCATTAGCTTTTAGTGAATATTACAAATGCTTATGATAATATCAATAAAAAGATTAAGATTGTTAATATTTTTTTGGATTAAATCATATTTTAAACCGTTGCTATATACCCATTTACATTTACAGCATTTATCAGACGCCCTTATCCAGAGCGACTTACAATCAGTAGTTACAGGGACAGTCCCCCCTGGAGACACTCAGGGTTAAGTGTCTTGCTCAGGGACACAATGGTAGTAAGTGGGGTTTGAACCGGGGTCTTCTTGTTCATAGGCCCACTAGGCTACAACCACCCCTGTTGTGTTAGCCCACATTTTTTACATTCCTTGTGGAAAGCTGTGGTTTGGCTGCACAAACATAAAAAAACGAACGCCAATTTCAGATCAAGGAATTCTTGGCAGTGGGCGGGGCTTCTGACCTTTGCTCGGCTGCGCCTCCTGCAGGCTGTGGGAGTCCAGGAACACGCCGCTATCGCTGTGGAGCTTCTCGCCCTCGCCGGCCGTGCCCAGCTCCCCGGCCCGGGCCTTCACCAGCGCCTGCTTCTGCTGCCAAGACCTCCAGCTGCAGTGTGGCACAAGTCACGCGGTTATTTCCCCTTCACACTGCTTTAGTGTTTCAGCCTCGCATGTTCTGTGTGTTCTGACTTATCATGGATCTCCACAAAACAACCGAGGTAGCAGACGAGTGCAAAGCTGATACAAACTCCACATGCTGTTCCACATAACCAGCACACTGGCCTGCTTATATCCATGCAAGACTTCAATCAATAATAAAACACAGCACATCTGCAAGCATGTTATTATTCTTTTGAATTTTCCATTCAGGAAAAGGATTTTCAGGATTTTGAATATAGGAAATAGATTGATTAAATAAAAAAAAAAAAAAAAAAAAACACACAAACCCACAGCCAATGGACACAACGGGAAGGAAATGCCACTCACCACTTGTAGGCGACGTAGACCAGCAAACCCAGCACCACGGCGACCAGCACAGACACATAGACCACGATGTTGTTGTTGCCAGCCTGGTCCTGCGGGGTGAGTCTGGGGCTTCCGGAACCTGAGGCCGAGTTCATGCTCCCCTCTGCACCGTCAGCCCCAGGGTAGGCGGGCCTCCGCGTGGAGGCGGAGTCCGCCGGACGTGACATGATATGGATTTCTTTATCTGCGAATGGAGGGATTAGGTTGATCTGGTGGAGAATCCAGCTAATTGCAATAACAGGCTGTGTCTAATAATCTCAATTACAAATTTTAAATAGTCGTACTCGCTTGTATACTTCAGGTTAAACAAATACGTGTGACCTTGCCGATAAAAACGGCTAAATGCAGGTATGTCGGTTTCAGCTGGTCTTAGCTTGAATGACTAGTGTTAAAACAGACCTAGCTGGTCCACCAATTTAACCAGAGCGCTGCAAACTACTCGGTGAATCGTAATACAAATGCACCTCATGACTGAAACCACGTAGCATGGCGGTAACACGACTGCGCGGGTTTTATGACTGAGAAACATACCAAAACACTAAGCCCCCCTCACTTTTCAGTAGGATCAAGTAAATGGAAAGGATTCATGGGAAATCCTTCGGCAAAATGTTGGCATCGGTGTACAAGCGTTAACGTGTTGACAACGTGAATATTTTGCTCTCGTGCTTTTTATCCGAGTTCGCGCTCCAGCACTTTGTTTTTAGGTAGGAAAAAGTTTGGCACGGAAATATTAAATATGTTTGCAGTGAACACATGAAACGGGCGCGGCAGGGATGGTGCCGCGGTGGTGTAGGAAAATCCTCGCGTCGGGCTCGATTAGGGTCTGCTGGTGGAAGGCTATAATCTTAATGTCTCTAAACCGCCATCAAAGCATCACAGCTCACTTGCAAATGATATCTGGAGGGAGACCAGCACTCGTAAAAATTTGCCGGGTTGTAGTTAGTCCTACTCCCCCCCCCCGCCATATTTTGGGAAGTTTGTCATGTGGTCTCTTCAACGATGAGAAGAAATTTCCAAGTGACGATGCCCCTCCTGCCTCTCGGTCCGGTTTTCCCACCACCGTTCCCTCTCCCCGAGCCCTATGTGCCTGATGGAGCCATTTTAAAGCCTGCCTGAGGGTCAGAGGTCGGTGCCAGATCTCAGAGGTCTCACGGCGGGACATTTTGTCCTTTTTAAAAATCTGCTGCTGAGCCACGTGGTTGGGAGGCTCCAGCTGTTGGACACATGTTCCCTCTCCCCTCACACACACTCACTCACCCATGCAGATCGCGTCCAACTGGTGCTGGCAGGCGCGGAGTTCCACCTCGTGTTCCTGGCACCGCGTGCAGGGCAGGCAGGGCTGGGCGGGGCTGTTCTCGTCAGAGTACGTCCCCGGCGGGCAGCGGTGGCACAGCGTGTCTCCCGGCGGGCCGCAGGGGCGCGCCACGCCGTGGCCCCGGTCGCAGGCGGAGCAGGGGGCGCACAGCGCCTCCGAGCCGTTCCCCTTGCGCCACAGGTAGAAGCCCGAGCCGCAGTCGCAGCGGGTGTCCCGCGTGGCGGTGCAGGGTGCCACCTCACGGACACCCGGGGGACAGCGAGCGCACTGGTGGCACTGGCGTGAGCCCTCCGACACAGCGAACGTTGCCCCTGAGAGACACAACGCGGCGTTCAAAATGGCACAATAAGTACAGGGTAGGGGGCGCTGGTGAGCAGGGCCTCCATTTTACTCACCATCCTGGCACGGTGCACACTTTGTGTTCCCCTGCCCGCATTCTACAGCCACCCTGGTGCCAGGAGGACACGGTTTGCAGCAGTCACCGCCGGTCGTGTACTGGCCGCTAGAGCATGCATCGGCCTCAGCGACCTGCAACATACATTTTTACCGTTTCATTAATATTCTACATACATTTTCATTTATTTACTACTAAACAACTGCTGCTATTTCACCAAGTGGGTGGTAGTAGCCTAGTGGGTAACACACTCGCCTGTGAACCAGAAGACCCAGGTTCAACTCCCACTTACTACCATTGTGTCTCCAGGGGGGGACTGTCCCTGTAACTACTGATTGTAAGTCGCTCTGGATAAGGGCGTCTGATAATTGCTGTAAATGTAAATGTATTTTTTTACGGTTCTCTAAATTCCTCTCATAGCACTTGTGGGTGATATGCCTACAATTAATAAAATAATACAGAACGACCGCGCTGGCCTGAAAATACGACCAGAATATTGTGTCAGCTTACAATTTTTTTTCCACCACAAAACACAATACATTTACATTTACATTTACATTACATTTACGGCATTTATCAGACGCCCTTATCCAGAGCGACTTACAATCAGTAGTTACAGGGGACAGTCCCCCCTGGAGACACTCAGGGTTAAGTGTCTTGCTCAGGGACACAATGGTAGTAAGCGGGATTTGAACCTGGGTCTTCTGGTTCATAGGCGAGTGTGTTACCCACTAGGCTACAACCACCCCAAGTAGATGACCAAAAATATTTGACCTTGGGGCCGTCATACAGTCAGGCAAATGTGACAATCACTCTTTTCCCCCCATATTCACGCGCTTTGAGACGCACTAGTTAAAATGGAGCATTTTATTTTGCTGTTAATCTCCATAAGACCACAGAAATGTGCAGCGTTCACAGCGTCCACTGCAGGAACGTGACGGGGGGACAGACAGGAAATGGTCTCACCCGCACCCTCCTTCTTTTTGTTCTCGCTCCTTCCCTGGCTTCCTTTTATTCTTTCTACCCCCCGCCACCACAGCGAAGCAGCGGCGTGGCATCGGAGGCCGCCGCTGGCTTTAATTAGACCCTCCTCATCAACATGGAAAGAATAAACTCGTTGTTGGGAAAACGGGAGGAGGAGTGGAAGCGTGAGACCCCGAATTTCCTCCAACTGGGCGCACATTCCTGGCAGGCCGTGCGTCGTGTGTTACTGTAGCCGGCGTGGAGGAACCCTTTGATGTCCTGCACCCCGCCCCACCCCCCACGCGTGCACACACACCTGCAGGTGTGCTGTTGGAGGTCAGCGCTCGGCGCAGCTGCCCCTCCCTCCTGGGGTCGGCATCTTAAACATGCTTTGGTTCTCTGGCCCGCGCACCCCTGGGGGCTGACAAGAGCAAACAGATGTCTAACAGCCAGCCATCCAGCCTCTCACTACGGGACAGGGGCAGGACGAGGGTCCCGTGTTGACATGTACGGTCGTCCACAAAAATGCTTTATCATAAACAGAAAGATGCGGAGTTAAAAATATATATATATATAGAAACCCAGCATATCACTGACGAAAGGAATCACAATCAGTTCTTTATTGTCCCATTAACTTTTAAAGACTTGTATCCATTTTCAGCGATAATTGTTTCTTTATTTCTTTACCTGGCTTGAATATGGGGTTATTATGTGGGGTGGGGTAATGGGGGCTTTATTTAGCCATTCTATAGTCATCACCGTGGTATTTACTTGCTGTAGAATACGTTTGCGTCTATTTTGCTTTATCTGGTTCTGATCTAAAAATATATTTGAGGGGGGAAAAAAAAAAAAGTCCATAAAGATGATCTTGTGATTTTCTTTCCGTGGTGAACCGGGGGGGTTTCCACAAAACAGATTTCTCAGATCGGCTAACTTAAGCCAGAAGTCAAGTCTGTCCAGTAGGAATTCGGGTGATGTAGGTTACTGTAAACTATGCAGTACGGTAGAATGATATATATATGGGAGTGATGGCGATGTGAGATATCCTCTCAGCCAATCAAACTGCCAGGTCGGAAACCGACCGTGGTATAAATCCAGCAAAGCGACGGCTCGGCCTAATCCAGTAAGGTCTCCTCAACCACAATCCTGGAGGGGGGGAAAAGGACCGGCTCACCACACACACAGCAACCTCGAACGTTCCTGACGTGAACACTGACATAAATCCCACACGTGCACCAACCTCTGACACGACTGGTGTAAATATTTGGTTGAGGCGTGCTCAGCGCAGCTGAAAAAGAGGGAGGGGCAGAGGGAGAGAGAGAGAGAGAGAGAGCGTGACTGTTGGGCATTTCCTTCATCGGTGCCCATATAAGTACTCCCCCATCTCTGAAGGGCAGTGAGGAGGTGGGTCGATTACCACCGCGGCCACCTAAAGGCCAAAATACGCCAGCCGCAGCCAATCACGATCAACCGTCTCACCAGGGGGAGGGGCAGGCTTGTTTTTTTAGCGTGGAACGGGTAAAATCAGACAGGCATTTTATAATGCGTGGGGCTGCAAATCAGCATGGGGCCTTTCATCCTGATAGAAAGAGATCTTATCTGGCCCCTCCCACCTGGTCCAGGGGCTCTGGGAGCGACTGGCGAAGGAGAACAGCTGCGGCCGCTGGCGAAAGCCGACAACGATGGGCGAGCCAGCCCACCGCCGACCACACAGACGTTCAAAGCGGCCCTGACTGTCACGGTCCCCTCCGTCAGCGGGGCTGAAGAGTCCGCGGGGAGAGGAGGGGGGTCGCCGCGGAGACCACAGCTGAGGGTTTCTGTAGTGAGATCATATTGTGATATGACTCCCTGTGCAGACGGCAGCGGTGCAGGGCCGGGGAGGAGGGGGTAGTACATGAAAGGCCCCGTGGCCCCAGGGGGCTTGCAGCCTCACTCAGTTCTCCTGCTGACCCCTGGCCCTCACAACCAGGTGCCGCAGCCATCACCAGGAAGGGCCTTGGCGCTGCGCCGAGGCTCCGTTACACTATAATCACCCCGCCGAACAACCCTGTCACGGCCGGGGCAAATGTCGACGCCACCAGGGGCCAGACTGGGTCTCATCTTCAGCAACTCAGCACTCCAGGTGCTAATAAGTGGACCCTGCGCTCAGGGTCACAGCCGTGTGACTTTCGCATCAAAGGGGCGGGTCGTGGGGAGGAGGGGTGGCGGCTATTAGGGTTCAAGAGGAAGCCAAATGACCCGGCCCCCTCCTCCCCGTACTGCTATGCGGTTGTATGGAAATTCAAATTATCTCCCCCCCCAAACCAGCAGAAAATTACCATAATTACTGATCTCCGGAGAACAGATCTCATACGCAACAACTCTGCAACTTGCGGCTACATTCGTACTCAACATCAGGCGGATGCGAAGTCTGGATGAAGCGATAAAAAGACTCAACTGGCTAGACCTCAACCTGTCGCATCGATGTAATGTTAATAAACCAAACAAACCTGCTGCAACCTGGTTTATTTACATTACGTCAATGCTTAAAATGTTACGTGTGACAGATTCATTCAGTTTTAATAGAATTTAACCAGCGTTGAAACGCAGCGCCACGTTGTCATTTGCCTGCCCGTAATATTATCTATTAATGCACCGTTCCATTTTGCACAGCAGTATTTGCACCATTTTACTTTTATTTATTATTCATTTCACCAGTTTAGCGCCGTCTGTCTCGTAGTTGTCTACGTGTTTTTTGTTAAACGTTATTCACGTTATGTAGCCGGTTTGTCTGGGTGACACACGTGCACTTTATGTCAGTACGTAACGTTTTATTTCAGGTTTTATTTCACCATGTAAAGCTCAACTTCAAGTAGAGGGTCAACAACAAAAAAGCCATCATGGAAATTAGTATTAAACTATGCAACAATACGGACTATATGAAAACTTGTGTGAGGGACATATTAACTGTGATATTAAAGAAGCACAAAATATATTAAGTATCGGCTGAGCTACTGTTTTGCAGGATCTTCGTGGTAACTGTTTAACGAACCAACAACGAGTTGTTATTACGGGTTAGTAAGCAGGTTATACTCCCACTTCAGCTCACACGGCGCGCTGGTCGAATGTTCGAAAGACGAATTGCCGGGGTGGGCGTGGCTTAAGTACGAATTCATGCAAATTATCCCGACGCGACGAAATGAAAAAAAAAAAAAAAAATATATATATATATATATATATATATATATATATATATATATATATATATATATATATATATATATATATATATATATATAAAAAAAAAAAGGTCTTTTCGGCTTTTGGGACGGAGACGACGAGCGAAAGGAAATACTGACAAGACTCGACTTCCAACTTCTGGCTCGAACATTTGCGCGTTTGAAATGAAACGTCTAGAAGAAATTCGACCACATAAATCTTGGAGACGGGGGAGATTTAACGCCCCTTAACAACGAGAACATACTCATACACGAGACATATCCTACTAACCCCGCGCGTTTTAACGTGATTCGGCCTCACCTGGAGGGAGAGCAGGAGGGCGCAGACGCGCAGCGCGGACGTGCCGCGGGTCATGGCTCCGGGGCGGGATCCCTCTTCTCCACTCCCACGACTGGAGGACCTGGAGGTAAGTTCCGCGCCGGGGACAGGAGTGCGGCGGCGCTCCCGGCTCCGCGGCTCTCTTCACCGAGGGGGGCGGGCCGCGCCGCCGATCACGTGTGCCCCGCCTCGCCCCGTGATTGGCCGGGCCATTTCTAAAGGGGCAATAAAATGGTTCGAGCGGATCCCTAAATCCTGGAGTAATAAATAAAGGGGTGGGGGGAAGGCAGGGACAGGGACTCCGGAAAAACGGCGTTGATACGTTTTTGTACTTTGAAGATCAGCAGCAGATATGCCTGTTATAATGACATCTCCTGACATAACTTGTGTTCTGCGACTTAATAAAACATTCAGATTTACTAACAAATACATGGGAGCAAAATAATCCAGTAGAAATAACATGTTATAATAAATAACCAAAGTTATTTGGTTTGTGTTCTATCTTCCACTTTAATGTTGCACAAATTAGTGCAAATAGTACTAATGTGATGCCAAGTGGACCCCTGAAGACCCTTCACTAGCTGATCCTCCAATTAACTTCTGACTGGGACCATCATCCCCAATCCCTGTTCCTTCCCGGCGCCATTAACAACGAGCCCCAGAAATTTATATGCAGACATGAAGTGTTAATGGGCAACATGTGCGTCTGCTCCAGACGGACTGACCTTTGACCTTTTAGGCTCTGAAAAAAGAAAGCAGGAATTGTAGACACTCACCGTACATGAAACGTGGTATTTTAGGCCAGCTAGCAAATAATGCAACTTTAAGGAGATTTATTGCAATATAATAAAGAAAATAAATATATTGACATGATGGCACGGTGAAGTGGAGGAGTAAGAGAGCTTTAAGCTGAAATGAAGGACAAAAGTACCTAATAAAAGCAGAAATAACTGTACGTCAGGATTAAAGCGGAATAAGTGGATGTATAAATTGTTCCGCGGGGGTTTATTTGAAAAGATCAAACGTCCAGGCCATTATTCAGAAGGAGGGGGGATAAATGAGGCCGCATCTCCACACCGGCTGAAGGAATGTCCTTTATCTCTGCTTTTATTGGACGGAGAAATCCCGCTTTGCAGAATACCCCCTGGAATGTTTTCGGTCTGGTCGCCTCTCTCTAACCTCACATGGAGGAGATCAAGTGTGTTGGGTCCCTGAATCAGACCAGAATTTTTCATATTATCATGAGACTGAGCTGAGGGCCTTCTTCTGGTTCAGTGTGGTATTTTTTTTGGTCTTGTTCTTGCTCCCGACAGGAGATGCACACACAACCTACAATGTACTACCTGCAGCCAATAATCAAAAACATTTTCATTTCACAGAGACTTTGTAAATGCAGCATTCATTTAGTTCACAGTAAAGTGAAATTGACAAAGAATGTGACCTACGTTCAACCGAGGAAGGCTTCACCCTCTTTATTCTAGTCCTTGGTTGCTGAACTCAAATCTATTTCTTTGTGCATTTATTTAATAAAAAGATTCGCTTACAGTGCGGCGTTATGGGGTTCAGTGGGATTTTACTGCGCCGCTGCATTCTCTGTGTGTGTGTGTGTGTGTGTGTGACGTCGTCGTAACTGTGAGAACTGCCAGCGCTGTGTGAAGCAGTAAACGTAAAGCCCCGGGCTGATGACCAGTGTAACCAGTAGTGAGGAGCAGAGGGGACAGTGTGGGTCAGCGGTGGGGAGGGGTCGCCTGCAGCAGACAGAGGAATCAGTGCTCTGTCACCCCCCAACTACAAACTTCCCCAAACATGAGGGGTCACCAGGAGATGCCTGCTATTGTCCGGAGGAAGGTGTTGGTCCCGCCCACATTTACTGTGTCCACATCAGAGACAGGACGGCTGCTGCCAAGAAAAAAGGGGGGGGTCCCTCTCTCTCTCTGTGCCCCTCCCCACCCCCAATTACGGCCCGAGTGAATTATCCCCCTCGGGGTGTTTATGGGGGGGCCGACAGGATGTTCGGCCCACTGAGGGATCAAAGGTGGCTGCTTAAATAAAACGCGGAGTAACTGTGACCTTTTCAACTCTAATGGGCTTAACACGTAGTAGAGAGGAGAAGTGGAGGAATCAAAGGCCGGGGTCTCAAAAGAGAAACAAACAGAGAGAGGCGTCCTGGAACCGCCAGAGTTGGGACTCGGCTGTTTTACATTAAACACCACATGGGAAAAAAAAAAAAAAACGGTGGAATCTGAGACTCTTTCTTCTGCGCAAGTGGATGAATGCAAATCACAGCACAAAATCTGTGGAAAGGTTTCATAAGTGTTTATAAAAATGTATTTTTTTTAAAACAATTGTTATATACACAGAGCTAACAGAGGCAGTGATTAAAAAAAAAAAAAAAAGCCGTGAGGTCAGTCTCAGCCGGGGTTTTTTGCGGTAGTGTCCATCTGAGCTGGCCAGGGACACCCTACAGTGCTGGACTATAAGGAGGGTTAGTAAAAAAAGGGGGAAAAAAGCATTCCAGCATGTCAGCATTCCTGATTCCCATCAACTCCTGTTTCCATTTCCCCCCGAACACACGGTTTCACTAAAAAAAATGTAGCGGTCCGGTGTCGTCTCACAGGAAGTGCGTCCCTCCTTCCTCTCCGCGTCAGGCTAACACGGCCATGCATAGAGGGCCTATAAAACAGGTGAACGTTCCAGAAAAACTTGCTGTAGCACACTGCAATGACTCTCTGACCTAGAAACAAAAAGACAGAGGCACTTGATCGAGGAATGAAGGAGAGGAAGACAAAGTGCAGAATCAAGGCGATAGAGTTAAAGGCACAGAGTAAAATGGACGGAGAGCGTGCAGAAAAGACGTCCTCAGCGCAACCCGCTGAAGATCGAGGGTAAAGGCAGAGTTTGGCTTAAATGCTTTTTCCATGTTCTATGTGTTACATTGCAGAAGGATGGGTATTATTAAAAAAAAAATAATATATATATATATATATATATATATATATCAGATAAATAATTTCAGTAATCATTATAAGACACAAGTGTGTCCCTTTTTAAGGCATTAAAATCTCTAAGCAGAGACTACAGTAAGGCAAAATATTCACACAGGTCCCAACTACAATTACATTCAGTATCTCAATATTGCTCTGGAGCTTGTGGACTTGCACATCCAACCACAGTCAAAATCTGCTCTGTCTTGACCAAAAGGGATTTGGGTGAACGGCAGCACTAGCTCCACCCCGCCCCCCCTACCAAAAAAACAAAGCTTCAAGTTTACCATGAATTCCTGAAAAGGTAAAAGCCAAGAGACCCCGGCCTGAGAGCCGTGGAGAAAAGAAATATATTTATATACATATATATTTCACAGACGCGCACCTGAACTTCGGAAGGGATTGTGACCCCGACCCCGCCCACAAAATCATTATGAGGCAAGATGGCTTTTCTCAGTGAAAGGGTTTGATTGTGAGCCATGAAGGCTCCAGGTGAAGGCATTTAAAATGCACTGCTGTGCGTCCAATCTGCAGTGTATGGCAGTAAAAGCTTAAATCAGTCAGAATCTACTTTGTTCATGTAACAGTACAGGAAACTCAGAAACCTCCCTCGTCCAGGCATCCATCCTGCCATCTTTGGATCGTAAAACCAGTTCCATAAAAAGTGCAGATTTTAAATATGCATTGTTCATTTTCTCAGAGGGGGTTTAGCGGGTGATGCAGTTTTTGTGGGTTGGTGGCTCCAGAGCACCTCTTCATTCTTCACCCTCGCCCCCGGCCAAAAAGGGGCACAAAGTCAGACACGCCCGCCAATGCTGGCGTCTCACTTGGGCGTCGACTCGCTGGGGTTGTACTCTGTCTCTCCGGAGGAAACCTGCGAGATGCGACGCGTGGAGCCCCAGAAGCGCCGGGGAAACTGGCTCTGGCGCACCTAAAACACAAAACACGTCTTTGTTCTCTGCTAATCATCAGTTAAATTTAGATGTGTGTGTGTGTGTGTGTGTGTGTGTGTGTGTGTGTATGTATGTATGTATGTGCATATATAAATAAATATACACACACACACACACAAACACACAAACACACACAAACTACTAATGTAGACACTTCTTGTCTGGCCGCTCTCACCTCCTCCGGCTTTCCTGCTCCAACCACGATGAGCTTCCCGTCGTCCAGTCCCACCAGGATGTGGCTGCTCTCCTTAGTGACCGAAACACTCCGTATGGGCATCTTCAGAGCCAGGGGTGTGACTGACGGCTTCAGGCTAACACACACAGACACAGAATTTGCATATTTACCACTTAAGCACAGAGCAGGTATTTCAGGCATTAATGTGTGTTGGGCTGAAACAACCCGGAGTCTGGCACATTCACTGCTGCATCATCATTTCATTTCCAATATGTTTATTATAGAGATGTATGAGAGTATGTCAGCGTGACGCGTGTCACAAATCGGATAAAAAATGCTAGATTAAAGAGTGAAGTTCAGCAAAAAGGTACATTCTGTCTTGCGTCCTAAATACATATTAAATTATTTTTATATTGTAATTTTTTTTGTATGTGTCTTGTACACACACACACACACACACACACTCTCATTTGCTCACCTGTACAGATCTCGGACATGTAGGTTACCCTGCAGGGAACCCAGGACCACAAACTCTTGCACCAGGTAAAGTGCCGACACCCGCTCCTCCACACACACAGAGGCCAGCAGCTTCCCATTCACCGAGTAGACGTGAAGAGAGGACTTCTCCTGTACACACACATTCATCCTTCATCACACACACCTGACTAGTCCACCTGACTAGCCCCACTAGTGGCAATCGGCAGGATTCGGCAGGCTGTACCTTTGTACCCGATCGTCCCTTCGCGATGGCCTGGGCCACGATGTGGCCCTCCATGCCCACCTGGAGGTCAGCGATGCTTGAAGAAAGCGCGCCCTCACACGCCGGACGCAGGGAGCGCAGGAACTGGCCGCGCCTGACGCTGTGCATGATCACAGTGCCATCCTGGGGACATTCACGCACGCGGTGAGCACGCCAGGAACTCTTCCACCACAGCCACACACACTCGCTCAACCCTCAAACTCACGTCTCACCTTTGACCCGGAGACGGCCATGTCCAGCTCAGTACTGATGGCCACGCAAGTCACCTCCTGGTCATGTCCGCAGAGGACCTGCAAAGGCCTAGGGGACAGACCACTGGAGAACCCACCCTGAAAGTAAAGAGAAAAAATGTTTTAATTCCAAATCTGCACGCGTTCTGCAACATCTACCACAGGGTGGAGGTTCCACTGACCTGCTGCTGCACCTGCCATATGATGCAGGTACAGTCCCTCGAGCCGGAGATGAGGTAGATCCCACAGATATCCAGCGCCAGGCAGGTAACAACGTCTACGGAGATCCATAAATACACAAATTAAGGTCCTGAAGGGACTAAATTGCTGAGATTAGTGACACTTTCTACGGTGTGGGTTTAAGCGGGTTTGGTAAACATCTTTTCTTTGGTGCCCACCTATGTGCCGACAGATCCTGCCAACCATCTTGCCTTTGCCCAGTGCCGTTACCCTGAGGCTGCAGTCCCAGTGGCCGCCGCTGAAGAGCAGCCGGCCATCGTTGGACACCACCAGCACCCGAGCCCCGATCTCCACTCCTGGAGAGAAGGGTCCACTCAGGAACCGGTGTGTTCTGCAGAAAGAAAGTTTATCGGATGTTCGACTGAAGCAGCTCAGAGTTAGAGACAGAATGTCCAATCATGATCATCAGATCCAGGTACCGGCTTCTAAGGTATATGGAATGTGCCATCGATTAGAGATTTAGATATGAGGTGGCACCTATAAATGAATAAAACACCACAGGGCATATCTTGTTATTGAACCATAGTCATAAAATCATGAAGGGAGATGCGGAGAAGTATGTGACGTATTGACAAAACAAGCTCCTCCCCTTTTTAACATTCTTCTGCTTGGTGAGTAGTTAGTTCTTCCTCTCCAACATACAGATACCAAGAGCGTTTTTTTCTGAAAAGAAATACTCGATGTGAGATTAAACTTTCCTCAGCTGCGGTGGAAATGATGGCCCCATGTGTCTCTAAGTGGCTGGACCCCACGGTGTCCCAGCAAGTGGTGAGCGTATGTGTGGAGACGCATGGAGTCTGATGTGTGGCAGCATGGTTTCAGCTGTCCCTTTGTTCTCGGCCTCCATAACAAATGTCCCTGCGGGGCAGGCATCATGTTCGACTTGACCTGACTTGAACTAATCCGCACCGGCATTCAGCTCCTAAGGAATGTACTGTGTCAAAAAGAGCAGTGGGAAGGGATGGAGAACGCCTTCAGGGCTTGGTTCTGCGTAAGGCGGGGCAGGCGATAAATATTATCTAAAGATTAGACAGATTTAAACCAAAAATTGTTTTAAAAAACATTATTTCATTATCAGAATTATTATTATAGAAAAAAAAATGAAGTTAAGATCTTTGTTTTTAGAATTTAGATAATATTGTAACTGAATATCAGGATTATATTCAGCGCTGTAACAGAGCCAGTATAAACACTCCAAACAGCCATAATCGGAAAGGACTGTAGGGAATTTTAAATTATTCCTGGGTGCTGGGGAAGGGGCAGAGCTAACCTTGATTATCGGTAACTGTGTGAGATTAAAAAAATGAAAAGGCATATGAATTTCATTATTTGCAATATGAATGTGCAATGGGATTATTAAGAACTGTTTGAATGTTTTTTTTGTGTGTTTCATGAAAAAAGGGCATCATGGTGGGCTGCCAGATTCCATCTCTGCCGTTTTGATTTTAATAACAGCAATAAAACCACTTTGTGAAGTCCCCAAGTTAATATAGGTTAATTGGTAATTGCTCTGAGAAAGTATTACACTTATTTTACTCTTCATTTTATTTTTGTAATTTTGAGTTTAAGAGCAATAAATGTTTACTGGAATGTTAAGAATTTTATGTTTTTCATTCAGATGTGTAAATTGCTATATTAGTTAATAATTGAAAATCTGATTCTGCCTTTATTCTTTATTTATCCTTTATTTATTCTGCCTTATAATCCTGTCTTTTATTATAGCTTTGCAGTATGCTGTGTAGTATGGTCTCCTTGTGTGTCACAACGGTGCCTATAAATAAAATGGAATTAATATTATTATCATCATAATAAATAATCTCTTGATACTATTGTTATTGTTGTTAATACTACTACTACTTATAATAATTAGAGTGCTAAAAATCCCCTTAAATATATTCACAAATATATTCAATATAAACCATGAATGTTTTGTGCCAAGGTAGTAGTCGCTTAATCTTATGATGCTGATGGCTGTTCAATTCAGGAATTTCTACCCATGTTAGGACAGCAGATGCAAGTAAAATGCAAATGTAAGGAAGACATATAGTAACTGATAAATATGGAAGCCGAGGTGTATGTGCTGCAGCGACGGACGTCTGCTCTCTGTGTGGGATGAGCTTGTGTCTCAAGTGCTTCTCATTTGGGCCGAAATCATCACCTGCCTTCAAGATTCATCCACGTACCACACCACACAGGAATGCTGTGGTTTGCTTAGGCTGTGTGCATAAACGTACACACACGAACACACACACACAATAACTCTTAAATAATTAATTAAAAACGATTCCAATTCTTCCTCTTCCAGCTGAATATGTTGATGAACAGGCAAGTTTTATGCTTGGAACGGGTAAGTTATATGCTTGTGTGTGTGAGTGTGTAACACAAAGGGAAAAAGAAAAAACACTCACTTGGGGTTGGTGACAGTTGGGTCCTTGCTGAATGTGAAATAGTTGGCAATGTTTTTGTCGTAGGGCAGCCAGCTGTGGGTTCCGATGAGGCCACTGGCGCTTACAGACACCTACAGAATGCAACAGGAGTGGGATCTGTTCACTGTCAAATGTGTGTACCTGTGCTGTATGTATTATTATTATTGCATGCTTGCATTTCACTCAGTATGCTTTAATTACTTGCAGAAAGGCATTCAGAAAACATATTCACAAGGTAATAATAAGAACTATTAGGCAATATTAAGGAGGATATGCCTGTTTTATTGTACTCTGTTTTAAATCAGTGGTTCCCTCTAGTGGTATGCTGGGAGTCTATGAGATTAAATCATTAATAATTTACATATGCATTCTGAATTCAATCCAGGGCATGTATACGTGTTGCCGTGCATGTTGTGAAGTCGCCAGTGCACCTCACCCACCAGTATGTCTGTTCCCTGTATGATAAATGACCGCGTCTGATTTCGGGGCACCACAGCCTGCACCAGGGGCACCCCGTCACTCACCACCTAAAAAAACAAATTCATTTGGTGCCTTCAAGAGTTGGATAGAAGCAGCCCATCACTCTACACGTTTCAAAGTGCTGTAACCCAACCACCTAAATATAGTAACCAACAGCTCAGCTTCACATTGACCAGGCTGCACCAAGACCATACCCACCTCAACAAAAGGCCTGAGCTTGTCCAGCTGGTCGAACAGGTTGGGGGGCAGAGTGTCCATGCGGGCCTGCCGCCGAGAGGCGTTCTCTGCCGACATGCGAGGGGGGTGTGGCTCCTGAGCACCAAAAAACGCATCAGAGGTCAGAAAAGTCCGCAAGCAAAGAAAAAACGCTCAAGGCGCAAGAGACGCTCCGACCTTGAGGAGCTGACACGGTGTCTGGCCAAAGTTGCTGATGATGCCTTCTAGAGCCTTCCGCTCCGTCTCGTTGGCTATGGCATCCAGGTCCACGGCACCTGCAATACACCAACACAAATAAATCAACCTTCCCCGGACACAGCTGAATAAGGACACAATTCACAATATTGCCTTAAAATGTTATACCTGTAAATATGATATTTTGTGAGCAGTGATTTATTTATTCTTGAAGAAAGGGAGGTCCTCTTACAACGGCATATATGGGAGTATAATATGGCATAATCTACTCTCCTGTATGAAATATAATTGCTAGGAAAAAGGTCATTTTGTGTCGAAACGTATCCTCTACATTTAACCCATCACCCTTGGTAAGAAGTGGGCAGCCATGAAAGGTACCAGGGGAGCAGTCTGTGGGGACGGTACCTTGATCAAGGGGACCTCAGTGGCACCCTGGCGGTTCGGGATTTGAACATTAATTTTAGAAATGACCATTAATTATCAGCAGCGAATGTTACACAATAAGACTGAGGGATATGTGTTGTTCTGTTTTAACCAATGAGATACAGGAAGCTCTGAACACATCAGTTCATTCTGCAGACACACTGGCTTCCCATCATGGCTTCCTCACTCAGTTGCTCTTGCTTAGGTAAAACAATTATCATCATTCTACTTATGATAGAATAACAGAAGGAAAGTTCGTACCCTCGTAAGTACAGTAGTAGAACACATTCAGGGCATTTACGGCCTCCTCCCCTCGCTGCTTGTATCCGAAGATCAGATCGATCCACTCGTGCAGGTGCGCCGAAACGTGTTCTGACTCCTGTAGGCAACCGCAGACGGGATCGTTACACAGTAAATGCAGGAAGAATACCACAGGCCTTTTGTTGGGGCGGTGGTTGGCGCTCACCAAGGCTTGTCTGTGTTTTCGAATGAAGTCGCCTCGTGACGAGGCCCAACGAGGCAGCAGCACATCATACACCGGATCCTGGGATATCTGCAGGCACCCCAAGTCGAAGCCTGCACTCACACACACGCATATTCAGAAATATACCCAGACTTTGCATACTCTGTTCCAGAAGAAAGCTCAAAATTAGAAGATTTTGCTGCGACCAAAACGTGCTGAAATGTGAAAAAGATTAACATAATGAAACAATTTCTCTGCTCCTTTTAATAGCGCATGAAAAGAGGTGTGATGATGTGCTTTGTGAAAAGGCACACTACCGTTCATGTTCTCCAGGAATTCGGGGAAATAGAAGAACTCTGGGATGAGCTCTTTGACGTCTGCGGGGCTTTCCATTCGAGCCTGCCAGGCTGCTGCTACAGAGTGGAACTGACGATCAGCACAGTCAAACCTAGGAAAGGAAAAAAAAACTATTCAAAACATGTACAGTATATACAACTGACTAAATTGCACAGCAACCCTTGCAAGGCCAAAGTAAAACTGTAATCCAGCATCAACCATAAAACAATATCGGCATCTACCATTTGCATGTAATAATTTCAAAGGCAAGACACTCCGGTGGCCATCTTGGTAAGGTCCCTGGTTAGACATTCTGAGGACCAGTCAAAGAAATCTGCTTATAGGCTTCGGTGTTGTACTATGCATGTAGTTCTGCGTGTGCAGATGTCAGTACTGTGAAGCAGTTGCCTTGATATGCTCTCGGTTCAGTTGCGGGGAGGGGGTGGAATATCTGGCAGAATGGAAGTAGATTTGACCCTGTTTGCTCATTATCTGCCCCTTTTGTTCCTGCTATGTGGTGAATCACATACCTTCCACTCTGCAGCTGGATGTGCAGGCTGGTGAAAGGCTCGGTGCGGATCATGTAGTGCATGACTCCCGCTGCGTTGGAGTAGTGTGTGCCGTAGTGGAACTTGTCGATAGCTCCAGTGGGGTCCTCAAAGCTCTCGTATCTGTTAAAAAATGTTTTTTTTTCCCCTTCATTTTTACGAGGTATGATGCTTATAAAAGGTTTAAACCCATACCAGTGCTATACACCACTTTGGATATTTGCTATATAAAAATAGCTGACATTTTTGTTCAAGTTTAACTTTAGATCTTTGCTATTTGACCCTTGGCTATTCTCCACAAGAAGCTCTTTTTTTGTTCTTGCACCCACTTTTCACGGACACTTTGTGCATGCCGTGGGTTGACCACACCAATGGGTTTGGACAGGTCACGAAACATAGCTGGGTCCTCCAGGTCCAGAATAGGAGATGTGTAGTCACACAAAACCCAGGGAAACTGAAAACACCGGAGGAACACAGAGGCATGATGTAAGAATATAAGAGTTTCACACCAAAAGGATTAAAAGAGGTCGAGGCTCACCACTGGGTACTGAGAGAGGTCATTGTAGGTACGGCCAGCAATTGTGTTGAGCTGCATGAGATACTCAAAGTTGGAGATCTCCCTGCAAACCCACTTCTGCAGGACAACAAAAAAAATTTTCATTCCATCCATCCATCCATCCATCCATCCATCCACCCTTACACAACTCTGCGTGATGGTGCAGTCATGAAGACAATGCGTAATTAACACAACAATACTTCAATGTGAGAAGGCAGGTAGCTCAGAGTGCCGTGAGAAGTTCGCACCTGGGTGAGATTGGAAGCTTTGAGGAGTTCCTGTGGTGAACGAGAGCCAAAGTAGAACAGGTTTGGAGGTCGCAGGCCGAGGATCCGGGAGTACACCTTGTTTCGCACCTGAGAACGACGCGATAAGAATGCCGGTGACTTGCCGATTCGCCGTCGATTTGACAGGAGTGAGAAAGGAGTGGCGCTCACCTTCTTCCTGAAGTTGATGAAGTAGTGTGCCTGGTCGATGAAGAAGAGCTCCAGGGCCGACCGGCGCAGGTTGTACCGGCGCAGGTGCACCTCCCTCAGCTGGGACAGTGGCCTCTTAAAGTCGTAACCTATACCTGTAAAAACCAGCACAGTCACAGGCAAAACTGCAGAAACTGATCTTAGATACTGACACCAAGCAGCAGCAACACGATTAGAACTTCCATCGACATTAAACAAGATTTTCAAGGTCAAGGTCACAATCATTTTCTTTTTCTGCTAATATATTATTACCTTAGAGTATGCACCGTCATAACTATATTACAGTCTACACCTATACATCTTTGTTTTGAGCCTTAGAACATATCAATAGAAATTTAACATAAAACCATAACAATAAACAATTAATAGGCCAATAAATAGTTTGGCGAATTAATGAATTAATTGCTGGGTGGCAATTTCAGACTCTGTCATGTTGCTCCCTTTATTACACACGTTGCTGTTACTGTGAAAAAATGATGCCGTATTGTACTCAATATAATATGACTAACCTGTTACAAAATATTATGCAATGTGCACTGGTATTACAGAACATCAGAACAGTCCGAAACGTCCAGTTCAGCATCTTCATGATCCCAGTCACTTTTAAAATTTGCCTCGCGGAATTTACCTTCCTCTGTTTCCTCTTTCTCACTGCTGCCATCATAAAAGTAGAGGTGGTGTGTGGTGACCTCCAGGCGACCTGGAACCACCGAGACGATGGTGATGAGCTCGCAGTCCTCCGACAGGATCAGCTTCTCTTTTTGGCTCTCTTCCTCAGCCTCCGTCCTGAGACGATGAGAAGACATGAAGGGTTTATCATGAAATAGAAATAGTGATGATTTTTTTTGATGATGTTAGAGCAGATAAAAAAAAAAAGTGCCACCCACTGGTTGAGCAGAAAGAGGTCCTCATCACCCAGCTGATCGTCTTCCATCTCGCTCACCTTGGCCTCCTTCGCCACAGCCAGAGGCAGAGTTTCAGTGGAGCTCCGTGGGCTTTCTGCCCCTGCCAAAACCAAACACCCCTTACTCACAGTTTCACACCAGATCCTCCAACAACCCCCCTCATAATTAAACCCTGCTTATCTGTGACTGTATGGGTGTATTGCAGGAGTACCCATGTTATCCCTGAGCGCAGCTGCGTCAGTGTGGGGGTCATAGCTGTAGTTGGGAACCAGCTTCAGGCGCATTTTGGAGTACGTCTCGGCACTGGACAGCTTCCACTTCACCTCAGGCTGAACCCTGCAATCACACCATGTTCTCTTACATTTACATTTACAGCATTTACCAGACGCCCTTATACAGAGCGACTTACAAGCAGTAGTTACAGGGACAGCCCCCCCCTGGAGCAATTCGGGGGTTAAGTGTCTTGCTCAGGGACACAATGGTAGTAAGTGGGGTTTGAACCTGGGTCTTCCGGTTCATAGGCGAGTGTCTTACCCACTAGGCTACTACCACCTCTTGATAACCTTAAAAAATGTGGCATATATCCTGTTTTTTTCCATCCATTTAAACTCAGTTATACTGAATGTGCATGTAATATCAAACAATGTTAATAGAACCTGAACCTCTAAACCGACACCGGACCCATACCTGAGGGCCCAGGCTCCCCTCTCGTTGTTCAGAAGCCTCTGGATGGATTTCCACTGGCGCAACACCACCCCCTGCTGGCTGAGGGTCTGCTTCTGCACGTTCTGGTAGCGGCTGTTCTCGCCGCGCACGCGTTTCAGGTAGGGGTCCACAATCACTTCCTGCATGCGCAACCATACACAAAAACACGCACTTTTCTAATTTCTACTTTTCTTTCAAATGAACACAACTGGCGGTTTGTAAGGAGACACACCTGGAACTTGGCCTTGCTGTCTGCCCGCTCTTTCTCTTTGCTCTGGGCGGTGCTCATCAGGTCATCAAAGCAGGAGTTCCAGAAGTTGGACATGATGTCGTGGCTTTTCCCAAACACATCCAGTTCATACTGCTCCATTGTAGGCTGAACCTGGGATACACACATGAGAGTGGTAACCCGACCCGAGCCCGACAAGTACAGCTTCTTAAAAGCTAAGAGGGAAAGTAAACGAGCGGGTTTAAAACATAATCGTCAGAGGCTAGTCTCCGTTTCACCTCCTCAGCATCCATTTTCGCATCTCTCTTGTGATAATTCAAACGCATTGCCTGACAACACTTTACAAGAGCCGAATCATGTGGAAAGTATAGGTACTATTGACCATGTTTGCTGACTGATCATTTACCGCGTGCGCTCAACCCGACCCAAAGTAAAATGATAGATATTGAGGCCGAACCCGAGCCAGGCCAAGCTCTAACATGCATATGCACACACACACACAGCCACACACACTGTACTGAGAAGTCGCACTTCTCAATTATCTTCTGTTGCGCCCCCTAGGAAGAAGTAAACATTTCACTGACATACATGACTTGTGAAAGTGGAGATTTTGAGGTTTTTGTTCAACGAGTAAGAGAAAATCCAGCGATGTTCAATCAATGTCTGTCGAGAACTCACTGCTAAGGTAAAGAAAATGCATGTTCCCCGGAGTCCTCGCATTGCCACGCCCCCCGGCATCGCTCCCCACTATTTGAGAAGCGCTGCAACAGGCTAACGTGCCATGCCGTGTTGGTGTATTTGTGTTGCTCGAAGAACTACGATGGATACTAACGTGGTTGTGGTAGAACTCCTGCCATTCCAGAGTGGCACAGTACGCCTGGAGGTCCTGAGCGAAGGTGGTGCTGCCGTTGGTGGGGGGCAGTGTGGGCAGGAGTCCCTGCAGGGTCACGGGGTCGGCGTGCTGGTCCAGCAGCGTGCGCATGATGGGCACCAGCTGGGCGAAGGTCTCTTCGTGAATGTTGTTCTCCCCCGGTCCGCTGGACGGCCACAAGGTGGCGCCGAGGCGGCCCAGCAGGAAGCACACTTCCTCCCAAGCCAGACACAGAACCGTCTGCAGCAAGCTATGCAGCTTCACGGTAGCCATCACACACACCTACGGATGGAGGATGTCAGAGAGTGAAAGAAATGTGCACGACGCACTTTATAGCGAGTTTTCAGCTACTGTGCTGCAGGAAGCATCTGTAACGTGTCTGACCCACGAGCTCTTCCGTATTTGGACCGGCGCTGTCAAATAGACTTGCCAAGGCTGATTGGTGTGGAAAATAGGCTCTATTATAGCTATTTCAGACGGGGATTAGTGGCTCTAGAGGCTCACCTCGGGGAGCAGGTTTAGACAGGAACACAAACACGGCCTTGGCTTGGCAGTTTGACTTCGCTCTCATCCCCATAAATTAAAATGACAAGAACCGCACCCAGCATATTTTCAGTAAAAAAAAAAAAAGTGGAAAACATGGTCTCCAACGCATGTTTCAGAAGAGAGCTCAGCGACGTGCCTAGCAGGTCGACGGGAGGCGTGGATTAAGGCTAAAAACAAAGCGATGCGCCGGACGTGTTCGGTGTATGTGAAGGACTCGGTTGACAGAATTCCGTCACAGCGACAGAAAGCTTCAGGCACCACTGACCTGAGAGTGCTGCTGCTGGATGTACCCAGTAATGATCCGCAGGCCGATGTGGGACATCTCTCTGAGGTCAGGGGCGAATGGGGAGGTGGGAGGTGGGTGCCAGGCCTGGAGCCGATCCAGCAGATTCACTACACCCTCAAAGATCTGCAATACACATACAAATGTCTTACAAATCATACATTTACAGTTACGGCATTTACCAGATGCCCTTATACAGAGCGACTTACTATCAGTAGTTACAGGGACAGTCCCCCCCCCCCGGAGACACTCAGGGTTAAGTGTCTTGCTCAGGGACACAATGGTAGTAAGTGGGGTTTGATGGTTCATAGGCGAGTATGTTACCCACTAGGCTACTCCCACCCCCATAAACAGATTTAGCCACAAAGACATTAGAACTTGTTGAACAACACATATCAGTTGTGTATTTAGTATGTTTATCGAGCCGGAAACAGACAAGGAAGAAGTTGGCTTCCTCTATAAATACTAGGCGGCCATCTTGGATCGTTCGAGGTTCGTCCTGTCTGTTAATGCTTTTCCTCTGCCTGGATAAGCTCAGAGACGACCTCTTTTTTTTTTTTTTTTTTTACCCCCTTTTGGATTGACCTTGCTCGTAATTCTTTTGACTCAAATGTTGCTGATGTTTTTGCATGGAGATGAATTTCTCTTTGGAACGCCTCTCTCTGCCTGGAGAGTTATTTTTAAGTGGCGTTGTTATGTTATTGGTATAGCGGTCCTGGCGGTGTAGTTGAAATGAGTTTTTCTCGTGACCTCAGCGCCCCACCTTCTCGCTCCACAGGGCGTGGTTGTCCGTCCCCTCTGCAAACAGGAAGTCCTGCAGGAGGCGGAGCAGCCTCAGCAAGCTGGAATGCGGCGCCGCGCCCTGCGAGTCGCGCAGGTCGGACAGAGACGACTCCAGCATCATCTCCAGCAGGCTGCGGGGAGCAGTAACACAGAGTCACACATGCGGCTCTGCGTTGTGAGTCTGTTCTCGTGTGTGTATGCATGTGCACGTGTGAAACCTGCGCTTGATGTCGTCGGGCGGACGGACCAGCTGACAGGAGCTGCCCAGTTTGGTGAGGACAGAAAACACCTGTCCCCTTGTCCTCCACACCACCTCCTCCGAGCCCTCGGCCCCCCTCCACAGGACCGAGAAGACGATGTTGGTCAGCAGGTTACAGAGCTCCTCCTCCGGGGTCTGCGGCAGGAGAGAAGAACAAACCACACTCGTCTCATCACTCTCAGGTTGGAGCGAAATATTATAATCGTCTGGAATTAAACAACAATATCACACTCCAGCCCACAATGTAGACACAGTTAGTCCACTTCTGGAGAGACAGGGTGTGGAAAAACAGGTGAAAGAGGAAGAGGGGAGAGGAAATGATGTGAGGAAAACAGGAGAGACCCACTTCCCTCTTTTCCGTGATAATGGAGAGGAGAAAAAAACCCGTTTAAAGCATCGCAGAGTGCAACCAAAATGAACCAGAGGTCCACTGTCTCATCTTCACAGCACAAGAATACAAAATAAAGGTACAATGCTGTCACAGAAAAATAGCATCCCCTGAAATATGATTTCAGGATTGTTCAAGAAAAGGATTAAGATTCAAAGTCAAATGAACATTCAAATAATGATTCAGGCTTGGGGTTCAGGAGTAACGATCCTGGTCTACCAAAATGATTCAAAGGGAGGACAAAATAACAAAAAAACTTTTCACTTTAATTGTTCACGAATGGTGTGAGGAACTCATCAACAAGGCTGAGGTGTTGACTTGGCCTCCAGATTCTCCACATCTCAATCCAACTAAGCATCCATGCAGGCCCCACAGCAGATATGTTCAGAGGTCTAGTGGAGTCCATGCCTCAAAGAGCCAGGGTTGTTTTGTGTAGTATTAGGAGGGCGGGGTCACAATGTTATGTATGTTATATTTTATAAATATTGTATATTGAAGAGTGCTGATCCAAGATCAGTCACTTTAAACGCCTAAACTCCTTCATTGTAAGAGCGTGGAGTACCTGGGGGTTGGAGGTGTTGGAGATGGTGTCGGACAGGGGCGGCTCGTTGCTATAGCTGTCGTCCAGCACGTTGGACAGGCTGGAGCTCTTGCGTGGGCGGGGTCCCGGAAAGGGGCGACTGTGCTCCAGAGGGGACGGGGTGTCTGGCTGACTGCCGGACAGCGTGTTGGGGGCCATGCCCGTGCCGGGTCCACCTATATTCCCCATGCCAGTTCCAGGTGAGCCCAGCTCCAGCTCAAATGGTGAGGTGCCAAACGGGGACAGCGGGTGGTAAAGGGTCTCGTCCTCCAGACGCGCGGACGGGATGTCCACTGTGTTGGACAGTGAGGACGAGTGGCTGCTGTGTTCTGCTGAGTCAAAGGATGCAAAGTTCATGGATTTGCTGTAATCCTTTAGCGGCCTGGGGGGTGGCGAAATGGACGAGAACTCTGAGAAGCCTTCTGAGATGTCGCGCCGGGCCTCTTCTTCCTCCTCATCCTCATACTGCTCCTCAGCATTGTGGTAGGGGATGAAGACCTCAGGAGCTCGGTCCTCTGTTATGTTCTCATCTCTTCG
Source organism: Denticeps clupeoides (assembly GCF_900700375.1). Classification (NCBI taxonomy): domain Eukaryota; kingdom Metazoa; phylum Chordata; class Actinopteri; order Clupeiformes; family Denticipitidae; genus Denticeps; species Denticeps clupeoides. The sequence continues at coordinate 4,375,644 of NC_041713.1, read as the reverse complement.
GAGCAGAGGTGGCCGCGGGATGGTGGAAGGGTCAAGGGAGGATGGACTGGAGCCTGATTGGCTGGCTGCTTGAGACGCGTATGACTCCTTCACGTACAGCTTGGTCAGGACGTCCTGCCAGCCAGCCTGGCGAGCCAACTGCCGAACATACTCCTCGCTGGAGTAGATCAGGTGGAAGAGCTGGAGGAGAAAAGGAAGACAAAAATAAAAGATGATAATGTCCCACTATATGTAGGTCTAGGGTCTAGGGTTAAAGAGACACCAAAAACATTTTGGACCATTACATTTTTTTTTGCAGAGACTTGTGTATAGTATGCATTACAGAAAACATCTTTATGTCAGTGTGGTATGGAGTAAATAATGGAAAATAACTGCTAACCTTGCGGCAGACGTCCAGACGTACAGTCAGATCAGCACAGTGCGACAGGTATGCCACCGACAGAAGATCTCTGAAGTTAGGACTGTGGTCTGCAAATGTCATTATTGTTGTTTTTATATTTATTGTTTACATATATACATGTGTGTATATATATATATATATATATACACACACACACACACACACACACACACCATAAAAGAGAAGCAGTTTCACAAATATGGGGAATCCCACACACACTTTACCTGTGGCTAGAACCTGCTCATAGAGGCAGCGGATGGTGTTCATGGTGACAGGAGTGTCTCCTAGAAAACAGACGAGGCCCAGGTACCCAGAGTCTCTGAGTTTAACGCGCTGCTTGAGGCGCTCTGGAGCGCGTTCGCTTTTCAACACCTTGTACAGCACCTGGAGAGGCGCAGGAACACAAATATTCTTTATAGACTCTTTTCACACATTTCCATAAAGTTATTCTGTAATGTGCTACATTGTGCAAGCAATGTAAATTAGGTTTTTTTGTCACATACATGATGTACACGTGGAACATGCAGTGAAATACAATGTAACACAGATGTACAGTAACCTCACACTTCTGGATTGTTTGCAGCATCTTCATCCACTCTCATTCATATCGCATCCAAGTACATCGCAGTCATGCATGTGGCTTTTGGTGCCACAACGAACTAAATGTGACGGACGTGTAACAGTCAAAAATACGCGACAAGGAAAGTCCCAACCAATTTAGCCCAAAACTATGGGACTTCCCATCTAATCCACTACAGTCAACTACTGGCATATCAGCGTTAACATGAAATGAATACTGTCATCTTCAGTTGACTGCACAATGCAGTTTCAATTTGTTATATGGCAACTGGTGCATTCTATTATAAAAAATAAGGTATATAATGATATGTATAATATGTAAATGTTTCTGTATTCTGAAAACGTGTCACCATAACATGCATTCTGTTACGTCCCAACTTTCCCAGGCATGAATGGTAACTAGAAGCATTTCTCCAAAAAGAAGATGTATGTTTTTTGAAACCTGGAAGTGTATAGCATTTAATAAGAAGTTTGTAAGATAAAAAACATGGACTGGCCAGCGTTGCTGGGCATATGGTGTTGGTCTTTCATGCACATTCCACTCTCCTGACTGCCAACACAAAACTCCCACTTCTGCTCATAACTCTTCAGCAGATAAGCCTGCATTTAGCCTGTGTGCTGCCAAAACACACATCCAGCAAAAGATAACCCAAAAACGATACGAGTAGTGCTGAATAAATATGTGGCTGGTGATGATGGTGGCATTGATGTGATGAAGGGCATGCCCTGACCCTGAACACTCTCTCCCGAGCCTCGTCTCCGAAGCTGGGCTTCAGCAGCAGGCAGTAGAGCTGTTCCACCCCCCAGTCCAACAGCACAGTGAGGACCTGCTCAAGCTGGGGTCCTCTCAGGACACTGTACAGCACATCCAGAGCATTTATAACCTACAGGATGAGAGCGAGAGAGATTTTTCATGCATCAATCACCACCAACTCTTAGTTATCATCTACATAGCAAACGCTAATTAGTATTTGATGTCATTTAATGAAACTCCACTAGATGGAGCTGCCTCATTTTGATGCAAAAATGTGACTTCTGATATGTGCATGTGCACAGTTCCTTACTTTTCAGGATACTAGGCATCTTGCATGTAATGCATTTCATCAGATTTCTATTGTTATTTTATTTTTTAATTGATGAAGCATGTCAAAAGAAGTGCAAAACTTTTATTTGCTGTTATTGTGATGTTTTATGTGATTTTAAGATACCAAAGTGTCCTGAAAAAAATCTATTTCAAATTATGTCCAAGAATTATGGTATTGTAGTACAGTACAGTTTGCATGCTTTGATTGTGGTAAGTGAGGTGATCTAATTAACTGAGCATTGTAGGCCTTCAGATTTTATATGGTCTCCAAAATCGTTGTAGACGATATCAAGAAAATGGAAGACAAACAAGGAAACACACGTGTCTTACTCCAATTTTGGAAAATATTCTAAGCATAAAAAACATGACAATCAATAACTGTTAAACTGATATTATATGATTTTTCACCCACTGCAGTTGTTTAAACTCTCTCACTGCTGTTAGTATTACTGTTATTGTCTTGTTCCTACAGTGATTGTTGGCAAGTTGGAGGACAAGGGGACAGATGCTGTACCTGTTCTTCATCAGAGCTAACAGTAGTGTATGCCAGGACGCTATGCAGCTCATCTGGGTTTGGCGTTTTCACCAGGAAGTCCTTCAGCAGCGAGAAGAGAGAGATCTGCACCGTCTGTTTTTCGTCATCCTTCTCCACACTAACAACACACACACAGACACACAAGTTGAGGGGAAGAGCGATGAGCTTCCATAAGGAAAAGGACTAGGGATCCCTGTAACTATTGATTCTATGTCGCTCTGGATAAATATAAATATAAATGGTAGTAGCCTGGCAGGTAACACACTCGCCTATGAACCAGAAGACCCAGGTTCAAACCCCACTTACTACCATTGTGTCCCTGAGCAAGACACTTAACCCTAAGTTGCTCCAGGGGGAACTGTCCCTGTAACTACTGATTTTAAGTCGCTATTGATAAGGGCATCTGATAAATGCTGTAAATGTAAATAAATGTAAAATGTCTAACATTCATCATTTCCATTTCAAAGCCTATATAAATATTTAAAACAAGCTTGCTACTGGAACTAAAAAACACATTGCTATTAGTCAAACACAGTGGATTTTCTGATTTAAATGGATTTAAGAATATGTTGAAACAAGAATGTCAATGCACAACACATGAGCTGATTGCATCAGTGTGCACACCCCTGATGAAGAGATTGAAATGCTTTTAGGTCTGCAGTAATCGTATTGCAAAAGAAAGACCGGTCACTACGGTAAATGAATCCTTGAGGTTTTGGGACATGGTCAAATTTTATACGGGAATATTTTTGTGGGGTAATTTAAAAAGGGTAGCATTTTCAACATGGGTAACAAGAAAGCTGTTTCCCATGGAGTGAAAATGAGTTTGAATATTTGCAACAAATCAATAAACTGTATTTAATGGGTAATAATGTCTCTATTATTTCTAAAGGTTTATTTTATGTCATATCCTTGTCGGGTTATTAAAACGATCCCATAAAACAAACACTTGCTGCAGCACAAGTCAATATCCAGACAAGAGAAGATGAATGGCTGCTGTTCCATATGTTGCAGCATTTGTCTGGGACTTACTCAAATAGAATTCCCACTGTCATCAAAAGCTTTTAAAAATTAAATGAAATTGGTCAAAAACCAAAAAATACAATTAAACGCATTCCCAGTAATAAAAGTATAATCATTAAGCTGTCAATCAAAGGCAATTTCTTTCTGGATCATATCATTTTTTTGATTCTGATTCGATCGATTAAACCAGTGTAACTAACTAACTGAATATTTTGCAAAGAAATTATTAAGATTATTTGCGATTTATTCTTTAGAATTAAGTTTACTACAATGTCAAAAACAGTTACCAAGAGGCTGTAACGTTAACACATACGTGCTGATGGCTTTAACAGACACACTTCCCATTCACTGTGAATGTGGTGACATCATGCAACGCCCAAATTAATTGTGAGATTGACACTTGAACCATAGATTTGATTGCTTTTGGTTAAAAAGTAAAAAAATCACACTTCTTAAGTGGAATATGTCCTGAAACTGAACATGTTCAGCAACCAGTCAGGTTTATTGCGGGTTAAGCGACTGGTTTGGCAAGGATTAGTTAATCAGCAGCTCATGTTGAAAACATGGAAAATATGAATATGGAAAGCTGCTGTGCAAACACTAATGCGGCTGTCTTGAATAGCTGAATGTCCGGCACCTACGCATGTGCTCTCCACGTGAAGACGTTATGAAGACCATGCACGGATCTGAGCTGGCGAAGCCCTGGAGAACGCTCACCTGTAGTGGGTGCGTATGGAATCGAGGACGTACTGCACTCCGTATTTCCTGCGTGTGCGTGGCTTATTCTCCTTCAGGACTGAGGAAAGGTACTGCACATGGCCTACAGGTGGAAGGATTCACATGCTCACATTTACACATATGCACACTCGCAACATCAGACAACTGAAGGAACTACTTTAATAAGAGCAAAAAAATGAAAATCTTCAAATATCAATAGACTAATTTAGCTGGTGACCTTATTTGTTTTTATTTAATGGAACTCTGTCGTTTTTCATAAAAAGTAGAGTGAATTTAAGTATTCTGAAGAGCAGCGTAGTTTGTCTGAAACAAAACAGAATTTAAATAAGGAAGTTTAAGAAACAAACAGATTAAAATTCAGAGCCATTCTGCTGACTCAACGGTCAGGCCAACGTTCTTCCTTCGTCTTCACAACTCCAGTCTTCAGCTCTTTTCTTTACTGAACTATAGGGACACAGGTGTGCAGAGCGTTTAAAAAAAGGCCCTTTCTGTTCAGGCTGTCGGCACTGGACAGTCGGCCTGTGCGCCGCATACGAAATGCCGACGTTAACGCAAAGACGTACCCAGACAGACAGCAAAGTGTCCCCGGCTCCAGATGCGGAAATCGAACAGCAGGTGCTGGTAAAACTGGAAGAGGAGGGGGACATTGCCCTCGGTGGACACCTGGTCCAGGAGGAACTGACAGGCCATGAGCACGTTCATGTCGATCATACTGCTGGGCACCTGGAGGAAGCACAGAGAGGGTCCTGTAGGTCACGATCACTATTATAATCTCTGATGTTAACCTAATGTTGTTTATTTATTGTAAATTTGAGCGGTTTTGCAAGTTTTGCCACCATTAAATTCATCCTCATGATTTAATGTTAAGGTGTGTAGAACCGGGGTGCTCACTATTATCCAGAGAGGGGAAGTGTGTCTGCCAGGATCCTCACATCTGACTGTGTGGGTGTGTCTATACGAGTGTGCACTGTTTTGCATTGTGCTGGAGTTAAATATGACTGTGTGTGAGCTGTGAGTTGACGGGAAGCCTATGATTCACTGTGAGTGTGTGATCTTGTGCAAGATAAGGGGCGTGTGCTGAAAAGGTCGGCAAAGTAGGACAAAGTAAATGTGTGTGAACGTGATGCTGGCTCACTGAAATTGGCTTCCAGACTCAGTATTAGTGAACATGTGTGCGTAAGACTGGGGCATTGTTAGCATAGCATTTACTCAGGATACTCATCCTTGTATAGGATTACAGAGGAAGGTGTGGTGAGACACCGAGACGGCCTAAGCATCTAAACCTGTATGATTCATGGCAGGGATTATGCCATGGCAGGGATTATACCGTCAGCCTGGAAATAGGCTGACGGTATTGAAGCGCCTCAAGTTGCTTCAGTAGGTTCGGACCCCTACCTTGCAGAGCATGGCTCCAATGATGGCCGGGCCATGGCAGTGCAGCAGGCTCTCCTGATTGGCCGTATGATCGCGGAGCATATTTTTCACCATCAACAGAAAGGCGGCCACGCTGTTTCTCTCCAATCGGCACTCTGGAGGTGGAATACACAGCAAATCCCAAAAAAATGCACAAATGGTGAAAAGAAAAGAATTGCTGCATTTCCTCTGAGCACAAAAGCACATCTGACCTTAAATTCTGTTCAAACAAATTACCCAGCATCTTGACACATGACTGACAGGCAGAGCAATGGCAGTGCAGCCCAAATGCCAGTTTCCATTTGAACAAACACAACCCACACCCAAAAGCATGGTTAAAAACAGGAAAGGAAGAACGTGCAAGTGTCAGTCAATGCACTAAAATGGCAGTAATATGCAACACTATTAAAGCACTTTGCATTTGAGAGGGATCAGCATAGTAAAATAATATATATTTGCTGTACATTGCAGTAATAATTGCAGTTTTGACAATTCAGAAAAAGAGCATTTTGACTTTTCCTGTCAGCCCCAACAAAAAAATTGCTATGAGGCACCCCTAGGCCATATATCAAGAAAACCTCGCACATACCCTATCTTTCCTCACGCACCTACATACAAACCTTGTGCATACCCCATATATTCCTCATGCATCTACATAAAAAAATTGTGCATACGCCATATATTCCAAACACAACTACATACAAAACTCACGCATACACCTTATATTCCGCACGCACCTACCTATAAACCTCACGCATACACCATTCATTCCTCACGCACCTACATACAAACCTCAACATACACCATATATTCCTCACGCATCTACATACAAACCTCACGCATACACCATATATTCCTCACGCATCTACATACAAACCTCACGCATACACCATATATTCCTCATGCATCTACATAAAAACCTCACGCATACACACTATTCTTCAAAAATGTCATGTGTGATGACCCAATCTCTCCCACTGTCTCATTCTACTGACCAGAGGACTTGCCGAAAGGCAGCAGCATGCCAGTGTTGCTCCTGGATGAGGTGAGTTCAGGGCCCAGCAGGTCAGAAGTCTCTTGGCCCCCGGTCTCCACCTGTTCATCCTCACACACTTGCTCGAGCATGGGCAACAAGGCTCCCATGCCACCAACCGAGGTCAGCACGTCCTAAAGGAGGAAATACTTTCTTTCAGCTCATTATGACATATCTATATACAGTAGATTGTTCAGAAAAATCACATGCATTTATATAGTTTAGTATATTTTTTACGCCACACAATAGATGACAGTTATCTTGCCCCAATGATCAGCTGGCCACTATGCAAGTCCACCTTTTTGAGAAACTGGGAATTGTGTATTCATGCTATTTTGAGAACATATACTTTTACGTCAGAACAAAAAAAAAAAAAGCAAACAAATGTGCCACGACACACACCTTGATGTTCCAGTTGACCACTCTGTGCCCGGTAAGTCTGCCATCATAGTGGCGGTTTGGAGACAAGTCCTGGCAAATTTGGTTCTTAAATGCCTAAAGAAATACAGTCCAACTGTTAGATGTCAGGCTGGGTGAGTTAAGTCACTGACTAGGTCAGGATTCCAATTCAGTTAAAACAGATGTCCATGTTAAATCTTTTCCTTCAAGTCTGCAGCTGACAGCGCCACCAGTACCTGTGGAGTGTAGTATAGCAGGAGTTTGCTGTTTAGGTCTGACAGGTCACCATCTGACTTGAAAAGACAAACACTGTTGGGGCCTGCAAGACAGGAAAGCTTCATTTAATTTTTTTTAACGCCAGCCCTTTTTGTGTGCTCAAAAGAAAAACAGACAAATTAAGCAAAATTTCCCAACTCGTGTAAAAACCGCAATGTCTGCGTGATCTGCAGTGTGTGAAATGCTCATGTCAGCATGTCTGCAGTTTTCTATTCTATGGCCTTCTGACAGCCCACCATATTCAGTGGGGCATCCTCTGTACAGAATCTGAATACTGTTGTACCTCTTTCGTTTATTTTCATAGGAAACCAACAGGTGAAGTTCAGTTTAAAGACTTTATTGTCATTGCACAATCCTACTTAGTACAACGATATTGTGGTCCTGCCCACCATCCCTCAGTGCCATAATCGAGAAAAGAAAAGAAAATTAAAAGATTTTGGGTGGTAGTAGCCTAGTGGGTAACACACTCTTCTTTGAAGCAGAAGACCCAGGTTCAAATCCCACTTACTACCATTGTGTCCCTGAGCAGGACACTTAACCCTAAGTTGCTCCAGGGGGGGACTGTCCCTGTAACTACTGATTGTAAGTCGCTCTCGATAAGGGCGTCTGATAAATGCAGTAAATATAAAAGATATAAACAACAATAAAATACACATAATGCAAAAGAAATATGGTAATATTAGAAGTTGTGCATGTTAAAGTGCCTCACCGGCGTTGTGCAGGGCCCGGGTCTGTGTCGGCTGCAGAGCCTCGTAGCAAATGAATGCAGTGCCCAGCAGGCCATCCAGCGACGTTGGAGAGCCCCATTCGGTGTCCTGCAGACCTGCAGGGATGGTGTGCACCGGGGCATCCCGGGCTCCACCTACACCCCAACGGCTGGCTGCAAAGGTTGCTGGGAATGACTGGGATCGGGTGAGTGGGGCAGCATGGATGGGGAAGGCCAGATCACTGTTGGGTGTAGAGAGAGATGGAGGAGGGAAGGTCGGGGATGTGGTCGTGGTTGTCCGGTGGCCAGCTGATCCGATGCAGCAGGAAGTAAAAGGCTAGAGGGACGGAAAAAAAAGATCTTTTGGAAAATAAAATTTAAATCAGACATAGAAATCTATACATATCTATGCAATGTGTTTGGATTCCGTTGATGAACACACTTCAGTCATTCAGACCATTCTGGCCTTTTCTACAGGCTCTATTAATAAAACAGTTACATGAATATATGAACAGCCTTGACTTTTTACTCTTCAGGAGCTCGCTCTCACCTCACTGAGGGACGGGAACCGTAACTGGGCTGTCTTGCACTGTTCTCCATCCACGTAGACGGTCAACATGTTCTGGCCGAATGGACGCCGGCCGGGAACGTGCACAATGTCCACCGAGTGCTGTGAGCCAGACAACAAAGGCCAGTTATGTTATGTTTCTTCGCTGCTGCTACTGGAGGGCTTATGCTTCATAAAAAGCAGTTTTTTTAACGTGACTGAGAATTAAGACAAAAGTCTTAAATTACCATCACAGTGATGTAACACAACGTGAGTTGCAAATCTGTACAACGCAGGGATGATTGGTAGCAACGTTTAATCCTGAATGCTGACATCAGTTAAAAACTAAAAGTGAATATTTTACACAAACAGGAAGGAGTTGCTCTGGGATTTTTACAAGAGCCTTATGCAACAGGCCCTAACAGGCCCTTTCAAAAGCAATGCCAGCAAAGCAATTAGTGAAACTTTTATTTTAATGAATTTAAAAAATGAACACTAAACATAATAATATTTTCTCCATTATTCGTCCAATTACATAATATATATTTGCAATGTAGGCATCCTATTTTACCTAATATACACGTTAATAATGTTTACCATCGGTTAAATGTATTGTACAGAATGCAAACGGGTTTATCATATGTACCCAGGCTGAGTCGATCAGAGGGCGTTCTGGCAGTGAAACCGCCATGTAGTCTTTCTTGGTGCAGACGGCAACCACCAGCACACCTTCCATGGTGAAAAATGCTTCAAATCCTGTTCCACTTGCTGTAAAGAAACTAAGCAAAGGGAAAAAAAGCCATTTGGACACGTTTTCTACTCTATAGTGTATGTGTGCTAGTTCCGGTTTTCATTCCAGAATTCATTACAAGAGGTTTACCTGTACAGCTGTTTTCTCCGTGGTCCCTTGCCCACCCGTGCAGAGGGTCCAAAGGGCCCAGAAGCCAGAGTTAAGCCCTCGGACGGCTGCAGCGGGGGAAAGTCCACATTCAGGCACAGCCAGGCATGAAAAGCGAAGCCGCTACCCGGCCATCGCTGGATGCTGGGCACCATAATGCCTGCCATGGGCGGGGTGAGATCAAAGTACTGCAGAGCTCGGGCGCGGCCATCCTGCATGGCCATGCCAGAGAGCACCCTCACCACCCGGGTGCAGTATGGGTGTGGCTTGGCCCCGGGCTCCGTCCGCAGCAGTCTCATCAGGCTCTTGAGCTGACCGGGCCGCAGGGAGAGAGAGCCCAGGTCCTGCAGGAGCCCCAGAAGGGCGTCGGCACACTGGCGGTCCAGCCTCTCAGGCCGGGACAGAACCTCCAGGAGCGTGTCCACCAGCCCTGCCTCCACGGCCACCGTGCGGCAGGCCAGGGAGCCGCCGCAGACGGCCGCCAGCCACTGGGACACCAGCAGCTGCAGCTCGCGTTGGCCCAGATCGGGCAGCCACTGTAGCAGGAGTAGGAGCGGCTGGTCATTGCTGATGCCCAGGTGGACCGCCTGAGAGTGTTCCCCTTCAACCGCCTGAACCGAGAAGGCAAGGCAAAGATATGAGAGACATCTCCTGAAACTGAAACAACTCAGGCAATTCAGTTTCGATCCCTGCATAGAGATGTCACACACTGATTTACACCACAGTTCAAAAACTGGGCGTGGTTTCAATGTTATGCTAGATCTGTTTCTATTTTAAGTGGTAATACAGGTTTAGAAGGTGATATATGCCAACAGCACACACTCAGCAATGCAGAATCATCAAATTACCTGCAAAGAAAAATCAAACCAAACCAAAATAAGCATTACAATTCTTGAAAAAAATCATAATTTCTGACGTGATTTAGATCAGTGGTTCATAACCTTTTCTCTCTGAATCCATACACGTTTATTTAAACAAATCTACAACATGTGAAACCCTTCTATCAATCACTAAGTAAATTTACACACAGTGAATCATACGGACAGGACAGGTACTATAGACTGGAAGACCACTCATTCACTGCGCAAGCTTGAGCCGAACCGACCCAAGCCCAACTAAACTAACAGAAATAGATAGTGCGAACCCGACCCGATCCGGGCTAAGATTTACAGCTCTACAGTCGAGGCCAAAAGTTTGGTGAATGACAGAAATGCTGGTTTTCACAAAAATCGCTCCTGTTTTTATTGTTGTCTATTTGCAAACACTCCAAAATGTTATGAAGAGTGATCAGATGAATTGCAAAGTCTCTCTTTGCCATGAAAATGAATTTAGTCCCCCAAAAAAAACATTTCCACTGCATTTCATGCTGTCATGCTGATTGAGTTAGAACAGCAGACTGGATGCTTTAAAATGAGGGTGATGCTTGAAGTCAATGTCCTTCCTCTTTTAACCCTGGTTACCTACAAGGCAACACGCACAGTCATTATTGCGCTGCATAAAAAAGCTTCACAGGCAAAAATATTGCTGATACTAAGATTGCATCTAAATCCACCATTTATCGGGTCATCAAAATCTTCAAGGACAAACAAAATCTTCAGAAAAACATCAAGGACAGACTGTTATACTGCAAAATATACGGGGATTGGGTTGCTGAGGAAAGGGGTAAAGTAATGTTCTCTGATAAAGCCCCTTTAGCCCAATTGACTGTTGCGATTTATTACCTCCAAGCACTGATTATGAAGGAATTGACAGAAGTTGATTGACAGCATGTCAGCATGGCACAAAACTGCAAATATTGACTATTTGCATAAAACTTGATGTAATTATCAATAAAAGCCTTTGAAACTTATAATCATACTTCAGTACACAACAGAAACAACTGACAAAAAGAGCTAAGAACACTGATGCAGCAACCTGATGCAGTAAAAACCATTATTTGTGTCATTCGAAACTTTTGGCCACGACTGTAGTCTATATAAAACACAGGATTATACAGAGTTTGTGTGTATTATTGGGCACTCTGGTGCCCCCCAGCGGGGTCGCGGACCCCAGGTTGAGAACCACTGATCTTGAAGATCATTTGTGTATTAGTAGGACTCTTCCACACCATGTTCATGAGTTCCTGTAAGAGGCGTTTGGTGGGCCGGCCTTGACTCTTCAGCACGTCAAACAGCTGCGAATAGCCAATCCGCTCCTTGAACACCTCCTGTCACAGGCAGAGCAGAGAAGGAGTAAAAAATGCGGCTCAGTCATTCAGGCAGCTCAGACTGAAGTGGTGTTAAGCAGTTTACACTGAGGCATCAGTTATGGCAGATATTGCATATGCAATATCTCTCTCTCTCTCTCTTTCTCTCTCTCTAAAACACACACACACACACACACACACACACACACACATAATAGCTGGAGGCTCCCTTCTCTATGACAGATAAGGCGATGGGAAATGCAATCTGCCAGGCACCCAAGGGCACCACTGCCTAAAAGCAAGATAAGATAAGCCTCAGCTACCTCAAACTGGGCACATTAATCAAGCCACAGAGCTCTTTTAAATATCAGCACATTAATAACATTAAAAATATATAAACGTGTCTGTAAACTTCACAAGAATGTGTTATGCATGTAGGGAGACAGGAGATATAAAAAGTTTTCAAACCCCTGTTAAAAGGCCAGGTTTTCATGATGTAAAAAATTGACCACAATAAATCATTCCAAAACTTTTCCCACATTCAATGTGACCTATAACCTGTACATTTAATCGAAATGTCAGTTTGACAGTACAAAATACAAAATGCTGGTTTCAAGTGTGCACACCCCTGTTTTCCTGACATTGACTCTAGCAGAGAGAAAAAAGAAAGACTGAAACAGAGAGGGACCCCCTTCCAGGGTAGAGTCTGCAATTGGTGTCAGTGCAGGTTTGGTAATGATTTACCAAAAAGTTGTACTGAAGTCAGATGTCTACAATGGTGAACATCTGGTCAAATGAGATACTGCCAATGACAGCGCAGGATGCAGAATAATGGGAAGGGGTGGGGTGGTAGTGGCCTATGAAGCCAGGTTCAAATCCCACTTACTACCATTGTGTTCCTGAGCAAGACACTTGTCCCTGAGTGCCTTCAGGGGGACTGTCCCTGTCACTACTGATTAAGGGTGTCTGATAAATGCCATTAAGGAAATGTACTGTAAAAGCATTCTGCCTCCGTGTACCTGTCCAGTTTTTGACCCAGTCACTTATTCTCATGCAAAGGTGTCATTACGGTGTCTCACATATCTATTCATGACTGAATGTTGTTCTGGAGACTCGACGAACACGTGGCATAAACCCCGATCAGTTGTGTATGTGCGACAGAGAGACGGAGCTGGGGTGGGTGTGTTATGAGGTGCGTTACCTTGGCAGCAGGGGAATTGCTCATAATTGCTGTGAGAACTGCGATGGCGTGCACGGTGATGCAGTCTGAGCCTTTCTCCCACACCTACGAACACACCAGCACACATTACCACTCGTAACACACACGCACACACACTCAATACAAAGGAGAGTCCAGGCACGGCACACCAGTCAGAAAACCCTGCACCAATTCTATATAACGGAGACAATATCGATCAAGCAGTCAAGCGCCTGGTAAAATAAAAGTAAAAATGTAATCCTCGCAAATAAACACCAGCACCAATTAAAAAACCCCACACACACACACACACACACTCACACACCGCAGATTTTTCCAGGGGAAATGCACGTACACATGCAGAGGGAGGATGCAGATCCATGCAGACGAAGTTCACGCCGCATGCACCGCACCACCCCGCCCCACACCATCGCTGTCTGCAGGAAACCGCCCCAATAACGCGAGCTGCCAGTTATTTTCACGTTTTTCCAGGGGTTCAAACCGCAGGGGTGTATACGTGGAATCTGGGCTGATTTTTCCAGCGTTACAAGTGTCACATAAAGCATGGCGTCTGAAATTACTCTAGTAAAAAAGAAGCTGTGAAGAAACACCAGAAAGCCAGAGCATGAAGTTTAATTGTGGTTTTATGAGCAAAGTTTAAAATGGTCCATAGTGATGATTGACAGGTCTGGGTCATCATAGTTACATGTCCTAAATAAAGCACTCCGATTGGTTACCATGCCCCATGTACTACACCGTCTATAGCCCGGGATAGATCTTAATTTCTAGAGTGATTTGTGACTGTAGTTAGTAGATTGATTTGCCACTCACACCCCTTCGGTTCGTTCCCTTCAATATGTTACATATATCTGAATTGTTCTCGTATACTTTTGCCTGAGATTGAGACGCTCTTTAAAGGAGAAGCGGCATGCTTGTGTTGACGTGTTTGTACCATGAACAAAATAGCACTTCCTGTCTGAATCTAGGGCTGCGTTTCCTGCTGACAGACCTCAGCGTGACATCAAACGGAGAGCGGCCGGGGAGGGGGGGTTAGGGGGGAGGAAGGGCTTGAGGAATGGGGGAGTACCTTGTCCACTTCAACCTCGGTAAGTAAACGTGTGGTGAGGTCACACTCACGTTCACGTTCCGACCTACATCTGCCGCTCTGATAGAGCTGCACATGCACACACACACACACACACACAGAAAAAAACATCAGAAAGCAATAATATGTAGAGAGGTAAGCCAGACAGACACAAACACACCACAACCACTGAACCTTTCACACACACTCACACACACATTAACACAAGGCCTGTCTTTGTTAGTTGGCGTCCATGATACTTTCAGACACAGAAAACCGCTGCAGGGAGACCAGTCAGACAGACAGGACACCAGGCACAGGGAAGGCAGACAGACAGCAGTCACAGCAGTCGGTATGCATGTCTATGGCACATCGGAGGTTGGACATATAAGATCAGGCAGACCTTGCTGTTCTGTACCAGTCTGAGGATGTGCTCGAAGCAGTTGTTGTTCAAAAAGATGGCCTGAAGTGCCGCCCGGTCCGAGCACTGCAGTATCTGTGGAATGGTGTCTGTAGGGGTCAGAGAGAGAGGAGAGAGAGAGAATAAAAAAAAGGTCAACCCTTCATTCATAACACAGCACCACAATCCGGTGCCCTTCCAATGCAGAGACAAGATAGAAAATAAAAGGAGGTCTGACTCCAAAAATATTTTTAAGCCACCCCCCCAGCCCACCAGTATGGTTTCACTCCAACCCACCCGCCAACTTCACTGTTATGGTGCTACAGTTATGGTGTGAACGAAAACCTCCTGGTCACTCAATAGGTTCAACACAAGCTCGACTGAACCACTTCAAGATTCAAAATTATAATCTGATTCACTTTATATTCAAAGGCCAGTGGTGGCCTAGCGGTTAAGGAAGCAGCCAACTAGAAACAGAAAATCTGCTTTTGGTTACTACGGTAACTACTCTAATCATATGGAAACTAAATTTGTTTTTGCAGTTGCCTTATATACGATTCCAAGACATGACCATGCAGATAGGCTTGACCTGCTAAACAAGCTTCTACCGTAGGTTGAAAAAAAAAAACACACCCCACTTGACCTTGACCTTTGACACCCAAAGGTACACCAGGTCACAGTGAGGCTGTTCTAAAGCTGAATAAATTCACTGGAGACATTCTTCAGATCACAGTGACCAGATGACATTAGGAACACCGTTTCTAGGATCTGGTGTACGGGCCCTTACTGAGCATGTGGGTCTGCAGCGTCACCAGGCCATCCTCACAGTTGCACGCGTCGTCCTGTGCACTGGGTGGGGGTCGGCTCCAGTTCAGCAGTTGGAAGTAGCCGTCCAGGACGTGTCGGACGTCCAGCTGCCGCTCCGAGGGGCTGCTGCAGTGCAGGAGATGCACCATGGCTGTCAGGCACTGCAGGGACAGCTGGAGGATGCGAGGGTCTTTGCTTGAGAGTGCGGGGGGTGGAGCACGGAGGCACCACGCCCGCAGGACAGAGAAGATGTCGTCCACAGCATTAGGAGTAATAAAGACCAGACCATTTTTCTGAAAAAGGACAACGGTGCAAGAAACATCAGTGCAATAAACACGCAATCAATTAATTACTACATCAACACACAGAAGCTTTTTAAATGTTCACAAACTTTATTTTGATATCTCATAGCTCCATGACTAACCATGACACATAAAAGACTGCATTAAAATAATAAAAAGTCTACTATGACTAGAATCTCACAGACACGACACGACAATCTTATTTAAGGTGTAATGTTCTAGGCCTGTCTCTCAAGAACTGCATCAGCCTCTGGACCTATTTTCCCCGGTGCAACGTAGGACATAGTCCATGGGGGATGTTTCCTAAGGTCACTGCAGTTATGTCTTCAGCGCTTACAAAGGCGCTAGCGGTTAAGAAAGCGGCCCCGTAATCAGAAGGTTGCCGGTTCTAATCCCGAACCGCCAAGGTGCCACTGAGCAAAGTACCGTCCCTGTCATGGCTGCCCACTGCTCACCAAGGGTTATGGGTTAAATGCAGAGGACACATTTCACTGTGTGCAAAGTGTGCTGTGCTGAGGTGGATCACAATGACAATCACTTTCACTAACTGAAGCTAACCGACTTTAAAGTTTGAAATGGGTGGATCCCGTAGGCTCACACAACGTACTTCCTCATTCTGGACGATTTAAACCCCTCTCTTTCTCCACCATTTTGCTTCAGTTTCTGCACTTTTCACAGGGAATATCAGGAGGGATCACAAATGTGACCACGCCCACTACCAAGACAAATATCAAAGTGAAAGTGAATTGATTGTCATTGTGAAGCACAGCACGTGGTCACACAATGAAATGAGTCCTCTGCTTTTAACCCTTAGCGAGCAGTGGGCAGCCATGACAGGAGCCCGGGGAGCAGTGTGTGGGGACGGTGCTTTGCTCAGTGGCACCTTGGTGGCACCTTGGCAGCTCAGGATTCGAACCTCCTTACCAGCTAGGCCACCACTGAATTTAGTTCATAACCTCAAATTTAGCTTTCTGATGGGTGAACTTGTGAATGTGACATAAGTGAACAGGACCTGTGTGACATATGTTAACAGGACCAGTTAACATATTTAGCAAGTTAATATTGAGAGACGCACAAGAGACCTGTATAATTCAGTTATTATGGGAAGCTTGTTGTGTATTAGCTGACACGTCAACTGTCAACATTTTCAAAGCTTTGATCTGGCCATCATTTTCCATCATTCTTAACATGAACTGAGTTTCTGGGGTTATAAGTGGAATTGGTAGGCGAATGAGTGAAAATGGCAGAAAGTCAGCTGATTCACGGAAAGCAGCAATGACATTTCACAAAGCTTTTGTGTCACCACGGTTTCAAAGTTCAGTTTTTCTGTTACCATTTCTGTTACAACCTGTCGTCATTAAACAAGCGACATTTTCTGGGTTTGCAGCATAACACCCAGTCAGCCCACTCAAGCATGTTCAAACTATTCAAATAGCAAAAGAAGACCTTGCCTTGGCTCCACTGATGACAGCTCCTTGCAGATGGACCAGCCACACCAGCAGAGGCTCGGGGATGTGTTCGCTGTCCTGCAGTGCATCTGCAGATGACGAGAGATGACAGCATACAAACACCAAGGGTTGAGGCTAGATGTTCAACTGTAGTAGCCCAGCCACAAACAAATACAACCAACATTCAAAAACATGGAGTTTTTCATTTTCCAACGTTCCAATGTCCAATGTTTTTCCAAAGATTCCAGTTATGGTTCCAGTTAATGCTTTTGCAGATGCTGTGCCAATGTAGAACAATCAGGAGAACAGCAGTCATGAAGGAATGAAGAACCTGCCATTGCAACTTCCAGGTCAAAGCCTGTTGAGGGAATTGTGGATCATGCAAAGAGCTGCTTGGTCAAGTTGAGGTCCAACTATGTGTGTTTGTCCAATTCTTTAAAAGTCAATGAAAGGTGCTTCCCACCACTCATTTCAACTGGTCCTAAGATAATACCCACATCTTCTCTTGCTTTATTAGCTTGCATTGAGTCTTTATTTGACCATTTCATTTTGGACAAATAGGCTCCATGCACATTGTGACAAAAGAAGTTAATTTTGAATGAACAGCCCACACCACAAAAGCTTTTTTTCTGTTTGCTTTGTCTATGACTTCCTCTTTGGTCACATGTTTGAGGTGCTGCGCGATATCAGATGGAAAATTCCCCTACTGATATCACGCAGGGATGTGGCACGGTGTGAGGGGGCAGGACGTTTGTGACTCGACAGCCAATCAGAGTCAGAGCATGAGAAAAGAAATCAATTCCTTCACCCATGTCAGAGAGAAGCTTATGCAATAACTGTCTTCCATACATCACCACTATTAAACGAAAACAGTGGGACGAGCCTTTTAATCTGGAAAACAAACCAAAGTTCTTAAGGAGGGGTGCGCCACCTCTATCTACGTATTAAACATAATAATTAACCAAAA
Source organism: Denticeps clupeoides (assembly GCF_900700375.1). Classification (NCBI taxonomy): domain Eukaryota; kingdom Metazoa; phylum Chordata; class Actinopteri; order Clupeiformes; family Denticipitidae; genus Denticeps; species Denticeps clupeoides. Next base: position 4,357,622 of record NC_041713.1, on the reverse strand, counting down.
CCCACACTGGTGCATATCTAACCTTTCAGGCAGAACTCAACAACCAGCAGAAATGCAGCAACACAGAGAAACCACCACCAGTGCAAACAGAGCGATGTAACGATTGCTCTTGACAATAATGTGAAACCAAATTGCAGCACTGAAGAAGAGAGTCTGGACATGCTAATTAATAACTTGGTTAAATGAAACAAGCCCAAACTCGATCTAAGCCATGTGGGGGAAAGGTGCAAATGAGAAACCAAAGTTAGATGCCACCAAGTGCATTAGGCCTGTCACAGGTTGCCTGTAACCAGAATTGAATATCACTTAAACACACTATGGGCACAAAAAACCCTGAGAAACATCACAGTGCAGTTTTTAACAGGTCTTAATTAGACAGTGTCTGATACCAACTAATATTATACTTTTGTGTGCAACTGAATACTAGAGTGCTTAGTCAAAGGAATCACTGAGAATATCACCAGTAGGTTTCGGACCTACCAACAGAATTCTCCTTCGTGCGGCTCTTCTTAAATCCTCCAAAATCCCATACCTACCCATCATCCCAAATAAACAGCCCATTGATGTACCAGAAGACCACAAAGTTCAAACCCCACTTACTACCAGTGTGTCCCTGAACAAGACACTTGACCCTGGGGGACACTTCTCCAGGGGGACTGTCCCTGTCACTATTGACTGTCCCTCCGTATTAGGGGGTCTGATCAATGCAGTAAATGTAAATGTGGTTGATAAGTCTTGCGTGTGATTGGTTGATAAAGTCCACTGATGTCAACAGTTTGACCAGTCTGGATTTTGGCACGTGGGTTAGGTCATCTGTGTTTTACACATGTGAATATGTGTGTGTGTGTGAATATGTAAAGAAGTTTGAACCAATGCCAATTTTGGAAAGATGCATGTAAATGTGTGTGTGTGTGTGTGTGTGTGTGCATGCGTATACACACCATGGAAGAGTGCAGGGAGTTCCTCAGGAATAGACAGTGGGGTGAATTTGTACTTGCTCCTTTCCAACACGCTCACCCCATCCCTGATTCAGAACAAAAACAAAAACATGTGTGGAACACCAACGCATCTCCACCTCCACCAGCAGCCACCATGCCACCATGACTCCGGGTGGCATCAGGTTGAAATGCAAAGCAGGATGTAAAACCATGCAAAGATGTGGGGCTGAAAAAAAAGATTCCTCACCTATATGGCTTCTCAATGTTTTTTATGAAAAAGGCTTTCAAAAAGTGTTTTGTATCAGCTATAATACATACTCTCTCTCTCTCTCTCTCTCTCTCACACACACACACACACACACACACACTTACACAATAATAAAAATGTCCATGCAGTAAGACACCCCATACATGCAAGCACATGCAGACCCACTGAGCCACATCCAAACATCTAAGTTACCTACAAAACAACCTCACATCCAAGAGTGACACACCCGCATATACACACACACACACACACACACACACACACACACACACACACACACGTATACACTTACCCCGCCAGTCTTTTCCTCCATGTCTGATAAGGATCAAAGAGGTTCTCACACAGCAGCAGACCATGCTGAACCACAGATTGCAGGGACTGAGGCTCCTGCATCTGGTTCTTTAGCTGGAAAACACACACACACATACACACACAAATCAGAATATGAAAAAAAGTTCAGCATTACATGCATACAAAATAAATGACGGAATAAACACAAGAAATCTGTATATTATATTTATAATATAATAGGCGTGGGTACAAATACAGCAGCTCTGTTACAGAAAAAATGCCATAGACCCGTGGTCTGCTGCCATAATGAGGGTAATAGTAATGAGGCCAGCTCTGTTATAGGATGCCCTCTTAGACCCAGTGGAGGAGTGAGTGACCACAAGAGAATGGTGGCTAAGTAACTATTCTCAATAACTGCTGAAGACGGAAAAAAGCCCAAACACATTCTCCAGTCATTTACCACCACTGATCCACAAGCTGTACACACCCAGGTCTCTCCTTGATCCTCACTGGAACGTTTCTCTGTCTTGACTCTTGACTCATCTCTTGGATCCAATTCCTTCCAAAATGCTTTAATCTATTTCTCACGACCTCCTCCCCTTCATCACATCCATCACTAAAACGTCCAAAACATCTGGTCTTGTCCCAACAGTCTTCAAAAGGGCTAGCTTTCAAATTTTTAAGAAACCCACCTCCAATAGTCCACATATTTCTCTCTGCTACCTCCCAATCCTAGAACATACCATCTACTGAATAATCAGCTTTCTTACTACCTTCCCAGAACAACCTTCAGAACATAAATCATTCTGACCATTACAAAGACGTCTGACCATTACAAAGAAATTAGATGCTGCTTCATCAACAATTGTCATCAGTTCTAATCTTCCTGGACCTTTCACCAGCATTTGACACAGTCAACCACAAGACTCTCCTGACCATCCTTAGGATCTTTGGAATTAAAGGGTCCTGCATGGTAGTGGATAGCTTCCGATCTGGATGATAGATCAGGTGACAAGGAAGGGGACCACATCTGCTCCTCGCAAGCGTTGTACCAGTGTTCCTCAGGGCTCAGTACTTGGCCCTCTCCTGTTCTCCATTTACACCAAACCTCTTGGTGAGGTCATATCTTCACATTATACTACCACCGCTATGCAGATGACATCCAACTCTTCTTCTCTTTTCTGCCATCAGATGTACATGTGTACACCAAGATCTCTGCTTGCCTGTCTGACATATCATCCTGTATAGCAGCTGGATAAAATTCAACCCCAGAAAAACTGAACTGCTATTCATCGTTGATTCCTCCCCACAACAAGTGACCCTTTATCAGACTTTAAAATCTACCCACACTATCCTACACACACATACACAGCATCTAATGAAGTAAAAGTTAAAGAACTAAGAATAATCTATACACATCCATCCTATGTGGGTTGTTCGAAAGCATGGAGCTTAACATGTAAGCATTGTAATATCACCTAAACACATTTTACTCTTGCATTATTATCAGGTGTATTTAAATATTTTTAGGGCAGCCCAAACCTATATTTCACATTAATCATTAATTACTATATAATGTCTAAATTAATATAAGATCAAACCTCCGCAGCATTTTTTTATGACTTATCTGACACAGTTCCTCCTTTTAGTGGCCTACTGTTAATAATAGACAACATCACAGCAGCAGCCAGGCTTGGGATACAATATGGCATTTAAGAGACAAAAAGCAACTAATTTCACAAAAAAAGGACTGACACCTTATCACATGTTTGGCATTACGTGCACGTGTTCGAGCCAAAATACACTGACAAGCGTTTGAAGGACACCGCTTGCTGAAATAAAGCTCCTTCAGCTATATTAAGGAGACTCAAAAATCTGTTGAATGTTCCACCTTTTGGAATTTTGGAAGCTTGTTTAAAAAGCGAATTTGATTTAAGTGCAGTAAAAAAGGCGTGGGATATTGGTGGCTGATTAAACTCGGACGTTCGCCAGCGTTCCATGCCAGTTACTCTTTACAGGTCCGTTTTGCACCAGCTGCAAATCCGTGACTACCGATGTTGTGCATGCGGGTCAATGAACTACTCATGGGGCTGGAGACAACGTTTTTTTTTCATTAACCCATCATTAGACCTGTGTGTCTTCCCTTATGTGCCCACGGTGCATTCAGAAAGTCTAAGTCTGTGGACCAGTTATGGGTCCTTTTGGATTAACTAGGAAAGGTCTGATTATTGATGCCCTATAGTGGAATGGTGCCCCACCCACGAGGTGTTCCCAAAGCAGGAATAAGCGATTGCGTGAATGAACATGGATGGCCTGTGCACCACTAGGAACAAGGAATTTATTCGGGCAGAAAGAAACAAATGGTCTCATCCCAAAATGTAAATATGCCAGTTGGATATCTGAGAGCAGCAACACAGATCTGGAATGAATTTAGTTCATTTGTAGAACGGCCTACTGATGATATGGTGAGATGGTCGAGAGCAGACCAGAGCAGACAGCTCAGATTATCCTTCTCACAAAAACATTCGGTGAAGAGGAAGACTGCTCTACCTGCACACATGAAGATTTCCTCCTGATCACATCACGTGATATTTCACCTGCATTGTATCCTGAAAAGATTTTCTGATTCTTAGATCTTCTGGGTTGTATTTCCCATTGTTTTATTTTTGTCAGCTATATTTGACAATAATTGCAATTAAAAAAAAGCATTATTCATTGGTTATCTATGACTGGAACAACTGAAATTATGAATGTTCCAGTTTTCTATCATGCTAATACACTATCTTCAAGCCGTTGACTGTGACATTTACCTGATTCAAGCAGAATGTTAACAGCTTGACCGTCTCAAACATAAATCCTGGGGTCTTCTCAGGGTCAATGTTCTCCATGTTCCTATAGATTATAGAAGAAGAATGTGTATCAGTAAATGTCCAGAAGTGAAATGCACTAAAAAGACTAAAAGCAAGATCAAAAAGTGCAAAGTCCAATGTGCTGCTTAAACATTTCATTCTGCTCAACTGAGCAGGTCTGGTACCAAGGTCCACTATGGGCTCCACAGAGAAGCATCTGACCACTGGTACCTGCAGATGATGATGAAGAACTTGATGAGCAGCAGTGGGTGGGGAACACTGCTGTTCTGCTGCTGGCCGGAGAGGTGGAGGGCACTGTGCCACAGCTGGGTGCTGAGGAACACCAGGACATCCCTGGGCAAGACGGGCACCTCCAACTCGCGTTCCTCCAGCCTACAGTGGACAAACCACGGCAAGGTGGCAGATTATATTCTTGTGCTCATTTTACAGAGTACTACATAAATTCTCCTTATACGTATACGTACATATAATAACCATACATATTAATATGTACTACATATCAAATGGTGAGAACCATATGGAAGAGTGACATATGAAATGAAATAGTTCTCTATATACTGTCATGTGTTTAAAGTAAATAGTTCTATATATATTGTCATGTGTTTAAATAAACAAACACAAACATCTAACATGACAATTTCTTATGAGCAATACCTATATAAATCCACTCTGTACATATTTACATATATGTTCTATATGTTCTATGTGTGCATCATCCTATCTTATCTTATCAAAATATGCTTTTGCATTCCTGTAAATTTGGCATATTTGACTTCAAAGTGAACTTTATTGTCATCAAACCATATATAAGGGCATACAGAAAGACAAACAAGGTGGAAAAACCAGAGAGCCGGAACACTTCTAGACACGTGCACTTCTGCACATTATGGGCAGAAGATGCGACTTTACTTACAGTAACAGTGCCAACAGTTTCCATGACAATGGAGGAGGCTTTTCTCCCCACCTGCAGCTTGTTTACAACATATCTCCACAGGCAGATCATCAGGAAAACCCGTGAAATTCAGCATCCACTCGGAGATTCATTTCAGGTGCAAGAAAAATGAAAATGTTGACAACTAAACGATTCCCAAATTCTTATAAAGAGTTTTTTTTTCTCTAATCTACTTTCATATGAATTTGCATGTGATTCACGGGGGAATCATGTGGACAGATCCAAGACCAATGATACTGTGGTGCAAAGTCACAGTAACCAAAGAACACATTACTGTTATACATTAGTATTACAGAATGCTTAATAATACTCAATACTATAAACACCAAGCAAACCTTCCTCGGCTGGCACAAAGGTGGGTAGCAGACGACATAATGCCATTTCCCAAGTGACTTATAACCACTGGCCACAAGGTCAAGGTGACTTGTAAGTGGGTTTAGAACTGTGGCTTCACAGTTAACTTACAGAGCACAGTGAAATGTGTCCTCTGCATTTAACCCATCACCCTGAGTGAGCAGTGGGCAGCCATGACAGGCACCCGGGGAGCAGTGTGTGGGGACGGTGCTTTGCTCAGTGGCACCTCAGTGGCACCTTGGCGGATTGGGATTCGAACCGGCAACCTTCTCATTACGGGGCCGCTTCCTTAACCGCTAGGCCACCACTGCCCCCCATGTGCACACCATCCCTGCTCTGACTGTGAATCTGGCAGTGGTCCTGGGGGTAGGGAACAGCAATGAAGCCCACTTGGCGTGACTTGGCTTGCAAAAGTTCTCTACGGCTGTCTGACAGACAATTTTGACATTTTTCTTCTGCATGGGTGATGCTTAGTTTTATGATGGCGATGCCAAACTTACCGACGGGGCTCGAGGGATTCAACATCGATAATCTTCTCAAAGGACGCCACGAAGGCCTCCAACCACTGCTGCAGATAAGCCACATCTTTCTGCAGAGGAAGTCAGACGAGAGCAGATTAGCGACATGAACAGTCGGTGGTCCGTAATAAAGCCGCTGGCTTTAATGAAACCAGCTCCTGTGGTCAGTCTTTGGTAGCAAACACCCTAACCACATGGTGTGGTCCATGTCTCATGAATAAAACAGGAAGTTGCAGCAGCGTTGTGTCAACGGTCACCCTTCACAAGTCGGCAGATAAGCGTCGCGCGTCCTAAAAAGTATCCGGAATCATCTCCTACTACTATTCCTTATTCGTGTTAATCACATAGACGGCTGCCAACACAGACTTCATTTGATGACCTCTCGTTTATGAGACGTGCAGTGACGTCCAACAGAACATGGAGGTTTATTTTCATTTATGCAAATTAATTAAAAGGGTTGCCCTAGTAATATTTATTTGGGTTACTCCTACCAGGCATCTAAGGGGAAAAGAAAAGTGATTTAGAACATGTGAACTGAGGTAATATCTCCATTCGATTCCATATTTAAACTTTCTTCGTACAAAAAGTCCGATTCAGTGTCCCAACGCTCTTACGAACGTGCTCAGATTGTGCAGGGATAACCATGCGCACGTACCGCACTCGTCTATCTCCGAGCCTCAGAGGAAACATGTAACTCACTCGCGTGTGTTTAGGATATTGCACGCGTCTTCTCCTTGCACAACACAACTCAACAATTTCCCATTCGAACGAGACGGACGTCGCCTTTTACCAGAAGCCGCCTGGCGCCTGAGCAAGTTCAGAAATGAACTGCGTGCAGACGTGAGCGCTGCCCACCTGTCGGTGGAGGAAGTCACGGCATCGGGTTATATTTTCGGAAAAGCTCTACCTTCCTGGCCCTCGGAAATGACGTGACGCACCGCTGAACGTTTTGAAGCTCGACCGTGTAAACGACGCCGCAGGTGAAGGCTGGCACCGCCGCTGTAAACATTACCAGTTGGTGTTCAGCCGGGCGCCAGTCCATGTCTCATGGTCTAAGAGGCTGGGCTCGAACCCCAGTCCCCCCGTGGCGTCTTGATGGAAAACGGTTCGAACAGAAGCCCTCACCGCCACGCCGAACCAAACATCGCTTCCCGCTCGGCGCGAAGCGTGGTTTTCCGTGTCTCCGTCTCGCTCTCTCGCTGTCTGTCTCTATCAGGAAATGCCAAGTCACTTTAACCAAAACACACTTCCTCTACACACACACACACACACACACTCTCTTAAAAACCCTTCCTCTTTTGTCACAGCAGCCAGCCAGAAGGAGCATGTCTGCATGTGCTACATCTCACCATCTCTCCAAGTTCCCCATCGCTTGGTAAAATTTCTGGTTTAGGTGTATGCAGCTTTTTTTTTTTAAAAAGTAAAAGCGGTCGACACCGTGCTTCTGCTGAAGGGCGCAGCGCGGGATAATCATCAGTCGATGGGGTCATGGCCTCAGCGATCAGCCTGTAAATAGTGAATGGAAGTGAGGTAGAAACAGAAAGGGATCGAAAGCTTTACAGGGCGCTTCAGTACATCAAGGGTCTGAGGTGGAGGGGTGAGTGGGATGGGAACTCCGGAATACGGAATACCCCGGAGTGCCTGATGTGTTAGAAAGCAGAGGGTGGCACAATCGCTTGACGGGCCCTAATGAGTTTTCCATTTTATTACAACCGCAATGGACGTGGGACTCAATTAAATTACCTTTCGCTCACTCGAACAAAATTAGTGTGTGTGCGGGGGTGTCAACTGAGTGATTAGGGTTAATATGGGTCACTGTGTTCAGACCCAAGAGACATTTGTCCGATTTGTCCGCAAACGTCGCCTTTTCAGCAAGTAAGTGCTGAAAAAGTTTTATTATGAGCAGCTGTCAATCATCACTATTAGCTCCTCCCACTTTAAACTTAAAAACCTCATAAAAGTTTAGTTCTTCCTCTACAATATAAGTGTTTATCTCTTTGCTGTGGAAATATGGCTCTGTATATGTGGTGCATATAAGATCTTACAAGTCAGTTTCTCGTGTGATTTCCGTTATTTCAAGACTTCTCTATATTGAGTAATTAACAGTAAAAAATGTAAAAAAAACAAAAAAAAAACACATGCAGGTCTGATTAAAGCATTGCTCAGAGACAAACACACACAAAAAAAATGTGAATAAATATTTAACAATCCACCCCTGCCACGCTTTCTTTGAGGTGCAGAGAGGTATCAGTTACAGGAGGCTGACACCGGACCCTCATCAGTCTGTAGCGAGCGTCTCCGATCGCATCGGCTGCTTGGGATTCTGGCCGCTCCGGCTTCCTTCGCCAGCTGAACCTCGCACAAAGACCACTTTTGATTTTTTTTTTTTTTTTTTCCTGGACTAAGCTTGCCGAATGGATGCTGGCCCGGCCGATGAAAGAAATAGAACAAAACGGAACAAACAGGAACTGATTAAGGCCTTCGGGGGCACAATGGACGCCGCGGCCGCGGCGTAAGTCTTATCCCCTTGATGGTCCTGCCGTAATTGTTCCCTCCAGGGCGTGTCTGGAGACGGGGGCGTCGTCTGCCGGCGGCGTGACTCCGAGCTGTCAGCCTGGCGGGGACCGCGTCACAGCACCATTAACCCGGATTTACAGCCTAATTACGCGACAGACTATTTATACCACCGCTGGGGCTCCTGGCTGCTCCGCTGGTTAACTCTCTCAACAATTATCCCCCTGATCACCGCAGGAAGTCGTTGTGTCACCAACCCACAAAAACATCTCCACCGCAGCAGACATCAGTACACCAAATAATAGAGGTGTTTCCGGTGCAACGTCCAATGGCGACACAAGAATGAGTTTCCCAATAATTGCAATAGGGGACAAGTGTACAAATTTGAATGTGTTTACCTAGTGTGTACGTGTGCAAGGAGCACAGCAGCGACAACCAATCATTGATTCTCATTTCCATATTTACATTTAAGGCATTTGGCAGACGGCCTTATCCAGAGCGACTTACAACGTGCTTCCATGTTACCATCGATGAAGTTATCAGTTCTGGTTCATTAGGACCCACAACTATGAATACAATCTTTTTATTCACTCTGTTGTAGTTTCTATACAGAAGTTAGACAATAAGAAGGTTACAAGTTCATCTAAATCTTCTCTGAAGAGGAAGGTCTTGAGCTGCCGTTTGAAGGTGAAGCTGCCGTTTGAAGTGACTGAGCTGTTCTGACCTCGAGGGGAAGTTCATTCCACCACCGAGGGGCCAAGACAGAGAAGAGTCTAGATGAGCGTCTTCCTTTTACCTTCAGAGATGGAGGGACCAGGCGAGCAGTACTGGAGGCTCGGAGTAAACGAGGTGCAGTGCGAGGTGTAATAAGGGCTGTGAGGTAGGATGGTGCTACTCCATGTTTGGCTTTGTAGGCCAGCATCAGTATTTTGAACCTGATGCGTGCAGCTACTGGGAGCCAGTGGAGGGAACGTAGCAGAGGGGCGGTGTGGGGGAATTTGGGAAGATCAGTCGTGCTGCTGCATTTTGTATGAGTTGTAGAGGTCGGATTGTACATAGAGGTAGACCAGCTAGAAGGTTTCTCAATTGTGACAACAATTTTTCTATCTGCACTAAACACAAAGTGCTCGGTGGCACCGTAGCAGTTGCAATTGCCAGTGTTGCAACGGTCAATGGATTCGAACCTTCCGCAACCTTCCGATTGCGAGTCTGCTCCTTTACCAACCCACAATGCAGTTTACAGTGAAAGTGATTATGAAGCACAGCAAGCACAGCACACGGTGAAATGTGTCCTCTGCTTTTGACCCATCACCCTTGGTGAGCAGTGGGCAGCCATGACAGGCGCCCGGGGAGCAGTGTGTGGGGACCTTGGCGGTTTGGGATCCATTTACGCCTCCGCTGCATGCATGTGAGTCATTGTTGGCCAAAAAAAAAAAAAGTCACAGAAAGCCAGCTGTGTGCTGACGGTTTGGTTATGGCCATTATGATCCAAATTAAATCTTGAGGAAAAAAATGTGCCGAACAGCTATTTTCGATAAAGTGAAGTGATTGTCACATGTGATACACAGCAGCACAGCACACGGTGCACACAGTGAAATTTGTCCTCTGCATTTAACCCATCACCCTGAGTGAGCAGTGGGCGGCCATGACAGGCGCCCGGGGAGCAGTGTGTGGGGACGGTGCTTTGCTCGGTGGCACCTTGGCGGATCGGAATTCGAACCGGCAACCTTCTGATTACGGGGCCGCTTCCTTAACCGCTAGGCCACCACTGCCCCATTTTCATTTTTAACCCTTTCTGCATAACGTGAAGGAGGTGAATAAGCAATTTTACTTCATGTTAATAACAACGTTTATCGAGATAACTGCCACTCCTGTGTATGTTCTGTGTTCTTGGCCCTAATGGACCCCGCAGAGGCGGAGCTTCCGAGCGGACTGGCTCATTAACCCAGTGGCCGTGAAGAAGGCCGATCTCCGGGGGAACGGCGGAGGGCTCGGGAGATCCCGGCAGACGTCGCGCAGGGCGACAGGGGCTCTCGGCAGCTCGCGTGTCAGTTTCGCTGACTGTAATTAGCGTTGCGGTGAAAGAGCGGACCCGGGGGTAGAACGTACCGTGCTCCGCGTTCAGCGGGAAAGGATTTTTGTGGCTGGCGGGCCTTACGTGTGCCATGTGGTTGTTGTTTTTTTTTTTTTACCGGAGGGCCCCGGAATGGGGAAGGAAGGCGAATCGGATCTCAGGGGGCACCTTCCGGGATGTGTACGGACGCGTCGGCGAGGCGCAGGCGTCGCGGGCAGGCGCAGACACGTCGCCGGCCGGGGCAGAGACATCCGGACCAGGCCCGGACGGAGACCCCGGCTGCGCCCGAGGCGGCCATGTCACCGAGCGCACACCCTCCGGCGGTGAAAGTGCAGCTTGGTTTACCTGCGCTAACCTGACATACAGGTACAGGACAAAAGCCGAGACGCCACTCGAGGACAAAGGCGTCCAACGTGTCATCCAGCGACTCCTCCGTCTTCATCTGAGGGCTACGGGGTTCCCCATTAACACTGAGAAACGGCGCCGCGAGGTCACGGTTCTGTGGCTTTGGCAGCCGGTGTCACGTGACCCTCTTGTCACCGGCCGATGCGGTTACGGCCATCGGTACATCACCGCAGTCGCGCCGGTGACAGATCTGTAGCTCTCAGAAGTCCGATCGCGTAGTGATGTCGCAATGGCCCGGCCGCGCCAATTCAGGCCGATTTAATTACCCAACGGCCTACAGCTGAACAAACACAGAGGCTCCGCCCACCCGCTGTTTTAGGTGACAGCGAAGTACCTGCAGGGGCCGTGGCCGACCTGGAAGCCCTTCTCGCCGCGTTGAACTGGCCTGCCACGATTACCCAACACCAACAATGCGCCTTCGGCGCTACAGCAGACTGCTCAGCCGCTGAATAATTAAAATAAAAGCCGCAGAGTTTCTGAGCAATCGGCTCCCTCCATGTTTCAACAGATCCAGCGAAGGACCGCACGTTTCCGTGGCGCATTCGCTGCACAGTATTTAGTGGAGGCGGACTGCGGCATGCTGGGAGAATTATCGTTGCATCAGCATGGACACAGAGATCTTCCGCCACTTCTACACTCGGGTCAGGGGTAAATCAGCCAGGGATCTTGCATTCATTCCATCAGAGGTGTGAAACGCTGGTAGATGGAGGGAGTTACGAAATAGTGCTCAGAGTAAACTTGCCACGCCTTCGAAAGTAAGCAAAATAAATCAATCAAATCAATTTCGTATTGACCGCCCCGGAGGTCTTTTTTTATTTGCATGTCATCCCTTCGCAATAATCGCCGATATTAAAAAGGCGTCCGAGGAAGACAGCGATGATAACGACGAAGCCCCCCAGATCTGACGGAGAAGGCGTCGTTGGCAACGAATCGTTACGATGTGTTGCCATAATGAAAAAAAAAAAAAAAAAAAAACAGGAAGTGGGTGTCGCGCGCAGGTAGCGTCCCGCAGCCTGCAACAAATAAACAACAACAACAACAACACAAAGTAGCGCGACGCATCGAACAGACAAGCGAACAAACACGAACGTCGCGTCACGCACTTGTCGCGAATCGAACACTTCCTGATAGGCGGTGTGTGTGTGTGTGTTTTTTTTTTTTTTTTTTTACATTCCTATAAGTATCCAGCAGAAAACGACTTTTAATGACGGTTGAATAAAACATAAAATAAAAAAAACGATCTTAAATAAAAGCGCGGAAAGGGCGGGGAAGCCCGGAGCAACAGGTGCCGCCGCGGCGGACTCACCTTGGCGTAGTAGCACATCCACAGCTCGTACAGGCGCTCGCTCGAAGCCATGCTTCCCGGACGACTGGGCTCGGACCCGCGGACCGCCGCGCATCGCCGGTGCGGCCGCTCTGCAGGTGACCCGGCGGGCGCGCGTCTCACGCGTCACGCGCACCGGGCACAAACGGGAGCGCGACGGGGGCCGGTGGTTGGTTTTTTTTTTTTTTTTTTTGGCTTTGGCGAGATAGGACCTCCTCTTCCTCCTTCTCGGTGGGTTTTACCCGCTGGGACGTGCGGGGAAGAACCATCCACGGCCAGGGGGACGCGGAGACGACGTCGTGCACGGTCACGTATTCCTTCACGCGCGATTTCCTTGTTTTCGTGAAACAACGACGTGCACCTGTGAACCAGAACGCCACGAAGTCCCAGGTTCGAACCCCACTTACTTACCGGGGGGGGGGGGACACTGTCCCTGTCACTACTGACTGTAAGGCGCTCTGGATATGGCCGTAATTGTACTATTTTGCGTGTCCAATGTAATATTATTCCCGTAGGAGATCGGGCAGAGTTTACAAAGTGGGGACATCTCCAGATGTTCGACATGGAATCATTGCCACTTTCACTTTTTAATCATCTCAGGTCGTTCCTTCCTGAACTATTTCAGAGTTACTTTTGGGAACCTGCCTGAAACCATTGTGCATTACTGTCTATACATCAATGTTGTTTTTTTTGTACACTCTTGGCCCTCTGCTTTTTCCTATGGGGCGAGTGAGGACGTTAAAAGAAAGCATTAAACAGACCCTCGACCAAAGTGAGCTCCATTCACTGGCCACAGGCTCAAACCCGTGTGTAAACGGACAACGAGCAGACGTAGACTAGCGCCTGGATTATCACGAACCCAGTTTTTCAGGACCGTCAACCGGAATTACTGTGTGCTATTCAGACCTACCCTGTATTGAAAATGGAATCCACTCGCATTATTTCCCATCAAAGGTTGTTGTTTTTTTACACTGCTGGCATTTGACCTTTGACGTGCCAGAAGCCATTTTCAACACAAACACATGATGGAGAGTCATCCAGTCCATACTCACAAAGATTGTTGTTTCGTCCCCTGCTCAGAGCGGATCTTTGACAGGTTCATTTTGTGAGCGGCCAGGGCCGGTCAAAGTGTGGACAGACGCAGAGGACCTCAAGGCAGCTGGATTGCCATGGCGATGCCCTACATTCCACGCCAGGTCCCGTCCCAGGCTCTGTTGCCCTTTGAGCCATCATTCTGAGCACATGGACCTTTGTTTGGGGTGTTAGCATAATATTTCAATTGGTATATGATGACATAAGGGATTATGAGGTTTTATTGACATATATAACACATTTATTACGTGTCGGTTTTCGTTCTGATCGAGGTTTTTAAATAGAAAGTTAATGTTACCATGCAACAGGCCTAAGTTAAGGTTTATTGTGGTTGGTAATAAAAAGTTTAACACATTTTAAAATTAAGGACATTTATCTTGACAAATTTAATCTCAATATTGATTTTTTTTCTCATATGTAGCGTTTCATATCTTAACCTATTAGTAAGTGTAGCTTTTTCCAATGAGGCCTTATTAAATCCTTATTACAGTTTCTTCTCTGACGTGCACAGTAGTCCTGCTGAAAGACCATCGATGCGCTCCGCGCTCTGCAGCGTGCTTGGCGCAGGCATTACGCGTCGATCACCGCACAGCGCAGCATGGCGACCACGGTCGGGTCCCTTCAGGAGCAGGCGCTGAAGCGAAAAGAGAGGCTCAAAGCGCTGAGAGACCGACAGCTACAAGTAAGTGTATGCATGTGTGTTTGCTGACAGTGTGTAAGTGTTCAACAAGTAAATGACGCGTGTCTACCGCGCAGACTAACGTCTTATCGTTGCCGCGAATGCTAAATAGCTAGTTAGCTTGTTAGCTTCCGTTACTGTTGTGGGGGAAGAATGACTCTGCCAGTATATTTAGTCGCGTTATGTATATTAAATGCATATACAAACAGTTGTGACAACATTAGAATACAATAGAAGCAAACGTCCACTGCTATTTAGCCATTAGCATTAGCCAAAAGTATTGTTCCAGCTACCACAAAACGTATTAGTCTGAGAGTTGAACCCTGGCAACTGGGCTTCATCCTTTAAGGTCGAAACGTCTCATTCTGGATGAGACGCAGAACCCTAGAAAAACCGACCAGCTAGATTTTTTTCGTGTGACGTCAATAACGTCCATGTTGCAGACTGGAGTGGAGAAGTCCGTTGTTGACACTCCAGATGAACCAGAGAATGTAGTTGGGACTTGGCCGTGGTTCTTTCATTGTTTCGGCAGATGGAGCGGAAGCCTCTCCAGGAAAATGGGAAGCTAGAGGCTGGGCGTTCCCGGCCTTCCTTTCAGTTTTGCTCCCTGGCAGATTTCCCGACATCTTTATTTTTTATTTTTTTGGAACATTCTGCTAGCAGCAATTTGTAATATCGCGATCCTTGTTTGTTTTTTGCAGGTGAAAGAGCCGGAGGATGGGGAACCCGACAGGAAAAGGGCACCAGAGGAGCCAGAACCAGAGCAGAGACACCGGTACGTCGTTTCCACTATGAGCTGGGAACCGGCCGAGAACCGGTCTGCGTTTACACTAGACAGGTGCTCGGCGGGAGCCGCGTGATAATAGGTCGCAGGCCACGCCCACTAAACAGAAATCCGAGTCCATTACGCCACAATAGAAATCCTTCAGACCTCCACCGCTGCCGCTTTTCTTTTTGTACCTGTTCTTCCGTGTATTTTTAGCTTACTGACTATTTGGTCAGCTGTTCTTCCCTTATTTCTTCATACACTGTAGTCTAGTGTACTTTTTACATTTTAGTTGAATTTCTGAGGACATTCCATAATTTCATTTCTTCAACGCTCCACTTTATCCTGACCTTGGCTCTCCGGAATTTTCTCTTCTAAGGCTGCCGATCACTTCGCCCAGCGCTCGTGGTTCTCTCTACGACACAGGCAAAGTTTACGGACCTATTCGGTGCCTGTGTTATTCCGTGGAAAGTGGACCGGCGCAGTGGGAAAGGGCATTATACAGGCCCTCCTGGACAGTCGGGGCTGTGAAGCACCTTCTCTTGGATCAGTAACCGCCAGGCCGGGCCTGGTGTTTATGCGGCTCTTTGGGAGCGGGGCTTTGTTAATAGCTCCTCAGATATCCTGCCACTTAGAGTGCTCTATTTCGAGCGACTATCTCTCTGCTGCCGCCCCCCCCCCCTGCCCCATTGTTTATGTTCGGCACTAGAACACTGGCGCTTCCCCCTCTCGACTCACACTTTCCACAGAGTCACGCTGATTTATGGCACGAGAACCTCATAAGCCTTGACACCACATAAATTTAGCGCTCTACAGTAGTGTTTGCGACAACAAGCCGCCTACTTTGTCTCGATCTCCTATGCACCCAAATGCTACAGTACTCCTGTTTGTAAGTGTTGGTCTGTTGGTTCATCTTAACAATCCAGCAATTATTCAATGACACGAAAAATTAACCGGCTTATCGTTTTTGCACTTAAAGCCTTTGACGGCATTCACTAGGTGGCAGTTACTTGTTATGTGATGGAAAGATGCCGTATTTCATACATGCATTTTGGTGGTAGTAGCCTAGTGGGTAACACACTCGCCTATGAACCAGAAGACCTGGGTTCAAATCCCAGTTACTACCATTGTGTCCCTGAGCAAGACACTTAACCCTAAGTTGCTCAAGGGGGGACTGTCCCTGTAACTACTGATTGTAAGTCGCTCTGGATAAGGGCGTCTGATAAATGCTCTAAATGTCAATGTTGTTTTTATTTTTTTTGCACTACTAGATATGAAGAAACAGATCAAATGATCAAACACACACACTTCAAATACACAAAAATGCACATATCTATAATAGTTATGGACAAATTTAGTTAAATATTCATGCTGGAAATGGCAGAAACTGTAAATATGGCTACGATGGTTCCTTTCCACATCCTATAAGGGTCTGAGCACAGCATTAAATTTGCACAAGGTTCACAAAACATTGTCACTGTGCCTCGGGTCACCTTTCCCTTTGTCTGGATTTTTTTTTTTTCTTATTTTCCTCGACAATAGCAAAATGGGCAAATGTCTTTTTAGAACACTTTTATATGGTTTAAAGGTTTGATGTTTTTCACAAAACATTCTTGATTTTGTTTGGAGCACACAGCTCTTCAGCATAGATCTTAGCACCTTCAACACATTTTCAAACGAAAAATCTGTAGAAATGTCCGATTTCCTCATATATTTTTTTGAGTGACTGCAGTTTTTTTTTTTTTTGTGTGTGTGTGTATAGAAAAAAGCAGTTTATGGGGGAGAGAGACTTCATTTGAGATTCAAGTGAGCCAGTCAAATGTATTATTTAGTGCCGAGTGTTATTCAGCAGGCGAGC
Source organism: Denticeps clupeoides (assembly GCF_900700375.1). Taxonomy (NCBI): domain Eukaryota; kingdom Metazoa; phylum Chordata; class Actinopteri; order Clupeiformes; family Denticipitidae; genus Denticeps; species Denticeps clupeoides. Next base: position 4,340,719 of record NC_041713.1, on the reverse strand, counting down.
TCAGTGCAGCTGCTGGAATGCTTCGCTCAGTTGGTTGTGATGGCGCAGGGCTATCTTCGACTTGATCAGCTCTCCGGCATCTTGTTGAGTTTAGTTTTGTAAGCTCGTTGAAGGATGGCGGGCCTCCGGGGGCTCAGATGCGGGCAAGAATTGATGGATTCTGATGCTCAAGCAGAATCAGACCTGTTTCTTACAGGAATTTGGCCCAACAACAAACTCGCACGGCCAGACTTCTCTGTTGACCAAGCATCTCAGCTGAGCCGGCCTCCGTTCTGCTGCTTTCTTGCACATAACTTCTTTTAGAGCTTTAAAATATGCCACAATGCCAAAATGTCTGACTCCGAGTCAGTGCAAAGGGGGGAAAAAACACTCGACGCTTTGGTCAAACATTGTAGCCCCACCCACCTCCCTTCCCAGACACAGTGTAATATCTGTGGCCGCTCTGTCACCGATTCTCAGGTGAATTTTAACAAAGATTTTTTTATATTTTTTTACCCTTCGAACCTTTGTTAAACCTCCTAGCCTCACTGTGAATGCGCTGTATGGTGAACTTGTACTTGCTTTTGGCCCCGGTGAAGCAGGAGCTGATAGACAGCGGCCCTTGACCTTCACAGAATGGCGAAGATCTCTGCTTTGCACCACTTGCAAATTTCGTTCAGACTCCCTACCACCCCCTTTTTTGTCTTGCAAACAAGTGTGATGAATAGACCTCCCAGAGCCTTGTTTGTTGTGCAACTGGCGCTGTCAGTCTGCCACCTAATGGTTTCTTGCAGCACTGCGTCTAATAGAGCAGATGGTGCAGTTTTTTTCTTTTTTGAACATTGATTTTGGTCTAACTTGACCACGTTTGTTTGTCTAGGGACCTAAAGCTGAGGAACTACACGCCAGAGGATGAGGAGCTGAAAGAGCGGCAGGTGCCCAAAGCCAAGCCGATCTCAGGTGGGAACATCTTTACAGAATAACATGGCACTAAGCCATAGAAGAAAAATGTTGAGCGCTCTTGTTCATGGGAGCTCGGCCTATTGTGAATAAGTATTTCAAATATGCACTTAATAACCCTGTTACAAAGCTGCAGTGACCTTTACAACACAATAGGCACAGGGCGAGACCAGAGCTACGTACGCTTGCGATTGCAGTTGAGCAACTCCAGCATTTCTGGATTTGCGGTGGATGTGCGCTTCTTTCAATTCCTGGCAGGCCGAGCCTGGCCACTCGCACTTGCCAGATGTGCTCTCGACGTTAAGTAAATACTTTGATGTGGCAGAGTGATTTGACTTTTTTTTTGAGGCTGCGTCGCGCGTGGCCTTAAAAGGATACGCCAGCTCGCGCACGAGTCTTTTTATTTCGGGAACCAAAATATCAACAGTTTATTTCAACAGTTGAAGTGTGTTTATTTGGTTTTAGATGCTTGAAATATCACTTCTAAACTCTAAATAAACTATATAAACCAAATGGAGTCACTAGCATAGGAAGATATACAGACTTTCTTTTACTGAATAATTCATAAATGTACGGTGTAATGACAGCGGCGACGTGGCATTTAAATGAAATGCTTCCCGTTTTCCTTTGAACTCCTGTCTGACTGGCTGTTTCTGCTTCCAGTGGAAGATAAAGTGAAGGACCAGTTGGAAGCAGCCGTCCCTGAGCCCGTTATTGAAGAAGTGGTGAGTATATGTCCGCTTTTTCTGAAGTTGAAGGCCATGGCCGCTGTTCACCTTTCTACCAGCAGAGATTTGATGTTTTGTATCTTGACTTATAAAAAAAATTGTGCTCATGGTTTAGGATTTGGTGAACCTCGCCCCGAGGAAACCAGACTGGTAAGCATTTAACTACCGCTGCTTCTGAGTTTCTGCCGGCGGTGGAATATACTGTAAGGTGACGTGACCCTTTCTCAACTCTGTCAGGGACTTGAAAAGGGACGTGGCAAAGAAGTTGGAGAAGCTGGAGAGGAGAACACAGAGGGCCATCGCTGAGCTGATCCGTGAGTTACGGGGATGTTTTCTTCGTGGATTTGAAAGAAAATGCGTCTTTTCCGGCCATTGATCGTTCTGATTTGACAGCAGATTAAAAGCTGTCCGTGCGTTTGTAGGGTAATTGCTGTGTGGATTGTCTGTTCCTCGGGAGACCTGGTGTCTCTTGGTGACATCATCAGCGTGCATCCCTCAGAATAGCCTTGCGCTGACCGATATACATCAAATTCAGTCTGATTACTGTAATGAGCTCGGAGAAAGCAGCTTGAATTGGTGTAAATCTTTTTGTCATCCATGTTCTTGATTCACTTCAGATCATTTTGTGACAAGTGCACGAAAGTGGCTCGCACGAAAGGCACTGAAGGCATCGGTTTGTGATGACATCATGGCTGCCAAACTGAATTGTGGGTTGCCTGCTGTGGAAAGCAAAAAAAATTGACCCATTTACGCAATGTTCCTGAATTCAAATTCGTTGGCCTTTCAGTTGGCTTTATTGCGGGTTAAGAAGCTAGGTCAAGCTATGCCATTGTCAAGTTGTTGGAGTTGTTCATCTCATGGTTGAATATATATTATATATATTTGTTCATCTCATGACTGGAAATCAGCCTTGAGATAAACAACTCCAGTATAAGCCTACAGGGAGTGCAGAATTATTAGGCAAATTAGTATTTTGTCCATCATCCTCTTCATGCATGTTGTCTTACTCCAAGCTGTATAGGCTTGAAAGCCTACTACCAATTAAGCATATTAGGTGAGAAGGGGTGTGGTCTAATGACATCAACACCCTATATCAGGTGTGCATAATTATTAGGCAACTTCCTTTCCTTTGGCAAAATGGGTCAAAAGAAGGACTTGACAGGCTCAGAAAAGTCAAAAATAGTGAGATATCTTGCAGAGGGATGCAGCACTCTTAAAATTGCTAAGCTTCTGAAGCGTGATCATTGAACAATCAAGCGTTTCATTCAAAATAGTCAACAGGGTTGCAAGAAGCGTGTGGAAAAACCAAGGCGCAAAATAACTGCCCATGAACTGAGAAAAGTCAAGCGTGCAGCTGCCAAGATGCCACTTGCCACCAGTTTGGCCATATTTCAGAGCTGCAACATCACTGGAGTGCCCAAAAGCACAAGGTGTGCAATACTCAGAGACATGGCCAAGGTAAGAAAGGCTGAAAGACGACCACCACTGAACAAGACACACAAGCTGAAACGTCAAGACTGGGCCAAGAAATATCTCAAGACTGATTTTTTCTAAGGTTTTATGGACTGATGAAATGAGAGTGAGTCTTGATGGGCCTGTGGCTGGATTGGTAAAGGGCAGAGAGCTTCAGTCCGACTCAGACGCCAGCAAGGTGGAGGTGGAGTACTGGTTTGGGCTGGTATCATCAAAGATGAGCTTGTGGGGCCTTTTTGGGTTGAGGATGGAGTCAAGCTCAACTCCCAGTCCTACTGCCAGTTTCTGGAAGACACATTCTTCAAGCAGTGGTACAGGAAGAAGTCTGCATCCTTCAAGAAAAACATGATTTTCATGCAGGACAATGCTCCATCACACGCGACCAAGTACTCCACAGCGTGGCTGGCAAGAAAGGGTATAAAAGAAGAAAAACTAATGACATGGCCTCCTTGTTCACCTGATCTGAACCCCATTGAGAACCTGTGGTCCATCATCAAACGTGAGATTTACAAGGAGGGAAAACAGTACACCTCTCTGAACAGTGTCTGGGAGGCTGTGGTTGCTGCTGCACACAATGTTGATGGTGAACAGATCAAAACACTGACAGAATCCATGGATGGCAGGCTTTTGAGTGTCCTTGCAAAGAAAGGTGGCTATATTGGGTCGCTGATTTGTTTTTGTTTTGTTTTTGAATGTCAGAAATGTATAGTTGTGAATGTGGAGATGTTATATTAATTTCACTGGTAAAAATAAATAATTGAAATGGGTATATATTTGTTTTTTGTTAAGTTGCCTAATAATTATGCACAGTAATAGTCACCTGCACACATAGATATCCCCTAAAATAGCTAAAAATAAAAACTAAAAATTACTTCCAAAAACATTCAGCTTTGATATTAATGAGTTTTTTGGCTTCATTGAGAACATGGTTGTTCAATAATAAAATTATTCCTCAAAAATACAACTTGCCTTATAATTCTGCACTCCCTGTATATTTTCAGTAGCATGTGTGGGCAGAGCTCTTGAGACACAGCTACATTGACACTTGACGTAATTAGAAGGTTGCCGGTTTGATTGCCGATCCGCCAAGGTGCCACTGAGCAACTTCCCCACACACTGCTCCCAGGGTGCCTGTCATGGCTGCCCACTGCTCACCAAGGGTGATGGTTAAAAGCAGAGGACACATTTCATTGTGTCATCGTGTGCTGTGCTGCAGTGTTTCACAATGACAAGGGGCAACTTAAAAAAGCTTCTGACTGGGCATCATGCCCATGGACCCCGCCTGACCATAATGATGATCAGGGTTATACCACAAGCTTTATATATGTCCGGGCCCAGGGGCCAATGTGTTAACAAAGTGTGTTGCATACATTGCACCCCCAGGCCTGCTCAGGAGGGTTTTTTTTCCCCCGATATCAGCCCTGTTTACGGCATTTATCTGAGTAGTTCCAGGGACAGTCCACCTGGAGACACTCTGGGTTAAGTGTCTTGCTCCGACTCTGTGTGTGTTACCCACTAGGCTACTACCACCTGTAATGTTCTGTTCTTTTTGTGTATGTGTGTGTAAAGGGGAGCGTCTGAAAGGCAGCGAGGACGACCTGGCCGGGGCAGTGGGAGCTGTGGGTATCGAACAAGGGCTCTCGCACTGAAGCTGTCCACCTCGCACCACGGACCTGTACACTCATCAGCTGTGGATTTTGCTCTACATTTTACCAACAGTTGTACCACTGGATATCAGCAGTGTGATTTTTAATGAAAAATCCTGCGGTGTGTCTTATTTGATCCTCCTGTCACACTTTCTGTTTTGTATGTTATGCATCAGATGCATTGTGTATTGAAATATGATCATTTCAATGCTTGTTTTGTAATAAAAACCAGAAGACTGAGAAATAGTTTATTTTTTTGGCACGCAAGTTTTTTCACACACATGACTTCTCTCATTTTCATCTGTGCACGATTCTTCTCTTTTTGCAATGAAGCAATCACCAGAAATACATAAATAAAACTCCACTGGCTGAAGATGAGGAGTCAGCGGCAGCAGCAGGGATGAAATGAAACGAAGGGCCCTTAACGTCAGTATTAATCCAACTGCTGCCCTTTAACAACAGGCACAGATGAGCCATACGCCATATATTCTATTCATATATTTCCACTGTCAATAAATGCAAACCAGATTCCAAAAAAGTTGGGACACTATACAAATCGTGAATAAAAACTGAATGCAATGATGTGGAGGTGCCAACTTCTAATATTTTACTCAGAATAGAACATAAATCACGGAACAAAAGTTTAAACTGAGAAAATGTATAATTTGAAGGGAAAAATATGTTGATTCAGAATTTCATGGTGTCAACAAATCCCAAAAAGTTGGGACAAGGAGATTTTCACCGCTGTTTTGCATCTCCCCTCCTTACAACACTCAAAAGACGTCTGGGGACAGCGGAGACCGGTTTCTCAAGTTTTGAAACAGCAATGCTCTCCCATTGTCTAATACAGGCCTCTAACTGTTCAATCGTCTTGGGCCTTCTTTGTCGCACCTTCCTCTTCATGATGCCCCAAATGTTCTCTACAGGTGAAAGATCTGGACTGCAGACTGGCCATTTCAGTACCCGGATCCTTCTCCTACGCAGCCATGATGTTGTGATCGATGCAGAATGTGGTCTGGTAATATCTTGTTGAAAAATGCAGGGTCTTCCCTGAAAGAGATGATGTCTGGATGGGAGCATATGTTGTTATAGAACCTGAATATATTTTTCTGCATTGATGGTGCCTTTCCAGACATGCAAGCTGCCCATGCCACACGCATTCATGCAACCCCATACCAGCAGAGACGCAGGCTTCTGAACTGAGCATTGTCATCTGTGGTCCGGATGACATGGCGTCCCAGATTTCCAAAAAGAACTTCGAATCGTGACTCGTCTGACCACAGATCAGTCTTCCATTTTGCCACACTCTAATTTAAATGATCCCTGCCCAGTGAAAACTCCTTAGCTTGTGGATCTTGCTGAGAAATGGCTTCTTCTTTGCACTGTAGAGTTTCAGCTGGCAACGGCGGATGGCACGGTGGATTGTGCTCACTGACAATGGTTTCTGGAAGTATTCCTCAGCCCATTCTGTGATTTCCTTTACAGTAGCATTCCTGGTTGTGGTGCACTGTCGTTTAAGGGCCCGGAGATCACGGGCATCCAGTATGGTTTTACGGCCTTGACCCTTATGCACAGCGATTGCTCCAGATTCTCTGAATCTTCCGATGATGTTATGCACAGTTGATGATGATAGATGCAAAGTCTTAGCAATTTTTCGCTGGGTAACACCTTTCTGATGTTGCTCCACTATCTCTTCTGCACAACATTGGAATTGGTGATCTTCGTTATGCTCAATTAACTTTTTCCAGCCTCTTATTGCTACTTGTCCCAACATTTTTGGGATTTGTTGACGCTGTGAAATTTGGAATCAACATATTAAAATGACACATTTACCTAGATTAAACGCTTGATCTGTCATCTACCTTCTATTACAAATAAAATATTGACATTTGCCATCTCCACATTGCATTCAGTTTTTATTCACAATTTGTTTAGTGTCCCAACTTTTTTGGAATCCGGTTTGTATAAAGCGCCAGCATATTCTTTGAACTGATCACATAACTATCACCATGAAATGCCTCAGGCCTCTCAGAAAAAAAGTTGACTATTGCACATCAAGTCTTAAAGCACTTACATTACTGTCACTCAACGTCCGTGCTCTGGATGTCTTTAATGTCTGACGATTTTAAATTACTAGAATGATTTTTATGAAACTGTATAACGTCCTGATTGGTAGATCTGCACAACTGCACTCGGGTGCCACTGATCCATGTGATAAAGGGATAAATACGTCAAGCTACATAAGCTACAAATACATCTTAACACAGACATCGTCCACGGACGGCTGTTAAAAGTTTGTTCATCTACTTTATAAAGTGAAACAAAGATAGTTCTTCAGACTTTCAAGGTTGGCTGAAGGGAAGAATGATATGATACGATGTGAAACAGTCCCATCATGGTTACCTCCAGTGGTCATGGCTATCAGCGCTCTGGAAGAGACAGAATAATTGTCGCTTGAGCACATTGTTAATAGTTTAATGACTGATTCGATGAGATTAGCAGAGTGGGTTGTGTGCAGCTCTGAATGAAGACCCACGGTTCTTATTCAACACAGTGGTCATGTGTTTCTGTGTCATGTGACGTCTACCTTCGTGCCTTCCAGTGGATTACATACCCTTCCTACATTCGCACTGTCGCTAGCGGATATGGTGGGTGAAGCGGGATGAGTGGGAGATGAAGCTCAAACAAGCCAGAAGAGGCTGGTTTTAACGTCATGACTTTGACCACAGATTAGCCCTTTATTGCAAGATGGATTTTCGGGACTTCTGGTTGAGTTGTGCACTGCGCCGGTTTCAACTTCCGCTGTCGTTGTGTCCGGCCGACTCGATCTTCCTCGCGGCAGGCCCCAGCTCCACCTTGCAGACACGCTGGGCAAACTTTAGCGAGCACAGGGTCTCCCCGACGTTGCGCTCCAGAGCAGATACCTGATTGGGAGACAGGATTGCTTCATTTCAGTCTGTTCAAGGTGCATTTGTCCTTCTGTTTCCCAATCCCAACACACCCTGGTCGTATAGAAACTCGTACCAAGGCCAATCCAGCATCAACAGCTCATCTCACCTGCATCTCTGGACCGTAATAGGAAACCCACCTGCACAACCATGGCGGTCTTGTTTCCCTTGCCAAGGGAGTCCTGTAGCAGATAGGTCAGCTTGGAGTTCCTGAATGGGATGTACGTCTGCCTGCCCCTCAGTGCCTGGATGACGTCCCCGAGGGCCAGCAGGGAGCGATTGATGTTCTGAGCCTCCTTGAGCCGCTCGCCTTCGGCCCCGGACTTCCACACGCGCTCCGACCCCGCCAGGTCCACAAGGTTTAGTTTACCTGTGGCGGTGCAAGACACTGAGTTTTACTGCCCATCAACAGCACTTTTTTTACACTTTCTTTAAATGCCATGTTTGAGAAATTATTATGTCACCTACATACAGTGCTTAACACAATTTTCAGGTCAGCAATGACTCTAATCTCTGTGAACGTTGCTTCTGCACTACCACTCTGTACCACTCTGTACTACCAATGTTCCTATTCAAAGTTGATGTGTTGAATTTATGGAATCCTAAATAAAAAAATATTCAACCTGTGTTGAATTTGTAGATTTTTATATAGGTCTGTAGATATGTACTGTACATGGGTTATATTTTTAAAAATATGTTATAATAATAATGTAGTTTCTGCATTTTGCACTTCATAATCTGTCAGGCTCCATCTACGGGTGCCTCCTTACATGACACTGACTGCTTTATTTAAACATAAAATGTATACGAATTCATTGCAGCTAAAACCAGACACACACCAATCAATGTCATTGGATGACTGACCACATGTCTTTGAGCCGCTGGCGAGGTCCACGCCCAGCACCGTGATGGTGAGCAAGGCATGAGAACGCGAGCTGTGCTGGTTCATCTGTGTGCCAAACGTGATCCTGTTCCGACGAGCTGTGGCAAGAAGCTAGAAGTGGCATTGTGCATAAGTTTGACTCTTGTCTTCCAGAGACTGGTTGGAATACAACTTGAGAAGAGCAAGAGACCAATCGCTTCTTCAACCAACCAGTAGGTCGGGTATAAGCCACTACTCAGCCTTTCGGTTGATACTAAATGTCTAGATTTTAACTTTGGGAACCTAAATTAGACATATATGACAGAAAAATATGAATGAAGAAAGAAATTAAAAGCCTTTTAGTCATTCTAGTCTAAGCAGGAGTTTGAATAACACTTTTTTTTTTAGGGACGTGGATATTTGACTTTTTTGCTTAGGGTGTTTAAAATTGACATCACTGGAGACTCACCTTCTTGATATGCTGAAAGCTCTTGACCTCGATGACCCTCAGACCGGGGACATGGAGATGGCCCGACCCATCAGGGTTCATCTTGATGTCCAGTTTCTCCCCGTCCTTACTGAGAAGGTCTCTGGAGGTTGACATGGTAACAGGACACCATCACATCGACGCTATGTGTATGTATGACCATCCATGTTGTGATATATTAGTGAGAAGGGCAGAGAGAGTGCTACCTCAGAACCTCATTGTAGATCTCCACTGAGCTGACGCTGACCGTGTATGACCACATGTCCTTCCGGTCCTCAATCTCATTAAAAAGGTGCTTCAGCGCTCTCTGGTTGATGCCTGGGTTCTCCACACTTCCCTGTTTGGAAAAAAAGTTATTAACACTCCATGTGTGCAACTTGTGAGGTTAGAATAGCTTGATTTGTTTGATAAAGAGGTGTACGTAATTTGGTTGAATTCAGAAATATTAAACATAAAAAAAAAATGTCTGACATCTCCTTGTTTACCTCCATGGTGTACGTCTTCCCAGAGCCAGTCTGCCCATATGCAAAAATGCAGACGTGATACCCATCAATGCAGGATGTAACCAGAGGCTCAATTTCCTGGAAGACCTGAAAAAAATACCTTAAAATTTCAATATCACTAAAATTCTAAAGTCCTTCAGAATTTTAAATATTTCAACAGTATATGGATTACTATAATATTATAATGTATAAAATATAATAGAATTTGAGTTTAATATGTGAAAATACATGTTGCAAATAATATACAATTGCAGAATCAAAATTCCCATTTTGTCCAGACAGGATTGAAGGGGTTAGTGAAAGTGTTAAGAAATTGAATACCGGATTCTGCATTTGTGCATTGATCAAATGTGAACAACCTACGACGAGCTCTTAAGCCCTTACCTCCTCCTGAGTAGCCTGAGGGTGAAAGACCTTGTCCAGCTCAAACGTGCGGCCTTTCCCCTTGCTGACCACATTCAGGGCCGACTCGTTGTTCAGGTCTGTGGTCACCACCACCGCCAGGCCTTCCTCGTGCTGGTCCTCCTTTAAGACGGGTTTCACCCGACACAGCACCCGGATGTTGCCTGGATCACATGGGTGCGTCCGAATCATTTCAGGATGCATCGTCAGTGGAGGACAAGGAACAGTGTAATTAGTTCCTTAGCACAATCTCGTGATGTTGATCATTACCAAGATGGTCAGATATTGAAGAGTCAACATTCCGATATTCCCATCAGAGCTGTATGATCATACCATGTTGTATAATGTGATAATGCTAGACCCTTCCGAACTGTGTTAAAAAAAGTGTACAACCATAAAATGTGTGAAAATAAGTATACCTTACAGTATTATAGTATCATATTCACTATACAATTAATATTATGAGAGTCAGAAATGTGATTTTAGATTGTGGAACATGATCGGCAAATGGAGATTTTGTCTCTCTGTCACCTTTGAGCTCAACAAGCTGCTCATGGTACTTCCTGCGCAGGGCCACTTCCTTCCTGTATTTCTCCAGGAGGTCTTTATTGGCCTCCGACATCTCACTAATGGCTGACACAATCTAGAACACAAAGGATGCAGAACACAGTGTTTACACCTGGTCCGGACCCAGTCCGGTGGCAGAACCATTCGTGGCCGTCAGCAGGGCCGAAATCCGCTCACCTGCTTTTTGGCCTCTGTGACGGCGGACCCATAGAAGTCGCCGAAGTTGCGGACCTGGCTCCTCAAGCTGGCGTAATCGGCCTTCATCGAGCACAGGGTGGGAGGAAGTGAACTTAGACGCCGCTGCAGGGCTGAAACACAGACACATCAGCTCCCTCAGGATGCACACTTTAATGATGAAGAGCTCGCTGAATGTTGACAACGTGACTAAGAGGCATCGACGTTGCACGCCACTTCGTATTTCATGGCTGGGCTGGACTCAGGTGACAAAGGTATCGAAACACTGCTACTTTGCAGTATTAATTATTACAATTATTAAGCATTCATGACTCAGTTGTCAATTCACAATTCTAAAAAGCATAATTATGCTGCGAAACCACTTACATCAACTGCGCGTAACAGCATTTCAATAATGCCTTGCAGTAAATTAAAGATTGAGTTTTTGACAGTAGTCCACTGCACGTCATGTTTAATATGAACTATTTAAATGCTGTGGCGAACCATTTTAGTAAATTGCCTGACAAACAATCAGTAGAGATCTGTGCAATGTGCCTGTTGATTCTAATCAGGTTCTATTACACGTACATTAAAAAATATATTTTTCCTATGTGTTGTTGTGTACATAGGAAGATGTGAAAAAATGGTTTGTAGCACAAAATGATTTTGAACTTCTGCACATGGATCATTTATTCGTTTCGTCTGTGGTTTGTGAGCGGCAGAGGTTGCCAGGTGTTATTTTCATGAATCCGATTTAATAGTCAAAACAGTGGAGCCTCGTATTACAGACTTCCTGGATGCTAAACTGTAGTGGTGAGTGTTGAGAATGGCTGTGCTGGGATCAGCTGTCTTCAGGTGTGTGTGTGTGTGTGAGTGTGTGTTGCACTCCAGGCTCACTGGTGAACTGGTCCTGCAGGCTCTGCACGTGCTCCTGGGAGCAGCTGGCTGCTGCTTTCACCGCCTCCTCCTTCCTCTCCTCCAAGTGGCCGATCTCCTTCAGTAACTCCTCCCTCAGCATCCCGATCTCCCGCTCATATGCTGCAATCTGCAGACGGCGCACAGCATTTGTTTCAGATCTCTAGATATTGGTTTGCACGTAGTGCTGTTTTTGATAAAAGGTCTTCGTCAACGTACCTTTATGACTCGACTGAAACGAGACACAATGTAAATGCTGGCCATGAAGACATGTCTTTCAAAATCTTTCATAGAATTTACCCATTAAGAAACATATTACAAAAGATTTAAAAGCGTTTTTGTAACAGCTTGTACATTTTCTTGTAACTCCCCTGATCCTTCTGTTCATTCATTGATTCATTCACTTGTGGCACTGTCTGGCTGTGAAGATATTTTGGTTGGACTTTTGTTCTCATATTAAGTCAAATAATTATGAAAGTTATGTTTGTTTTGGATGTACTTCTTGACCTTCCAAAACCTCTAATTTTTCACCTCAACTGTATGTCTCCAATTTACTAATCCTACTGTCAAAATGTATATTATATTAATAATGTAGATTCAGTGGCAAGAAACCCCAGTTTATAGTTTTTAAGGAGACTGAACAGTACTAATGTTAAATATTGGGTGCGGGGTCACTACTGGTACCAAAGGTGCAGAAGGTCACAGCTGGAAGCAGATCCTTCTCCTATAGAGCTCCGCAGTTGTGGAACAGCTTGCCTGTCAGTGTCCGGGACTCAGACACAGTCTCAGTGTTTAAATCCAATCTCAAAACTGTTTTCTGTTTTCTCTGGCTTTTTGTTAAAGTCCTAGACCCTCATTTCACTTCACTTTGACGCAGTGTCAATTATAAAGTCCAGTTTATCACAGAGTCCCCCTGTTAGACACAGACAAAATTAAATTCACCCTAGTTAGGCTGTCCTAGTTAGGGTACCGGGCCACTGTAGCACCAATATACCACTATAACCACATATTTCAGTATCGGTCGTACAGTGTAACCGTCTGCCGCTGCTTTTTTTTTTCTCCAAGACACGGAATCAAGCACCCAGACTACTGGCAGACCCCAGTGATCAGACCAGCAAATAAATCCTGGTTCCTGACAACTGCCATGAAACGAACCAGAGGGTCACCACAGCCACCACCACCGTTACAACTACAGCTTCAGGGATCTTCAAATGGACCAGTAACATCATTATGGACACGTAATCTAGACCATGACACTGGACTACATCCTGGACTCCTCCAACCCTACAACTGTAGGACTTATTATTATATCATCCCCAACCCTGCACTGACACCATTTGCAGGTTCACTCTACCCTGGAAGGGGGTCCCTCACTGTATCACTCCTTCCCAAGGTTTCTTCCTTTCTTTTTTTTATCTCTCCTAGAGTTTTTTTTGTGGAGTTTTTCCTTGTGTGCAGAAGGGTCAAGTCAACTGTAGGGCCTGTCAAAGCCCATTGAGACATACTGTATGTGATTTTGGGATATATAAAAAATAAATGTTGTTGTTGTTGTTCATGAATTCTTATATGAATCATTTTTCAGTTTGTATTGTTCGCTTGTTCGGTAAATGTTGGTAATCTGACAATAACTATCTGACAAATCTATCATGTAATCTTGTTGACAAATAAAAACTAGACTAAATAGGGTTTACAAAAAAACTAGACTAAAATGTCTCTTCATTTTTTTTCATGAGACGTTATTTTCCCTTGTTTAAGAATGCGGTTATTATAGTTTCCCATACAGTCACACAGATGATGCCACTTCAATAATACGCATTAGCAACATTATTAAATTTCAGGATATTTGTGGTGGGTCAGGAGATAGCTGGGAGAAAAAAGCAAAATGATCTTTGGACACACTTTCTTTACATTGAAAAAAAAAAACTGAATGTGTGGTTAAAATTATGAAATGGGGCTGACTAAAAGAAAACGTGTTTTTGTCTGTTCAACTAGGTACTTGTACTGTATTTAAATATAATTTCATTACAAAAAAGAGACTACGACACAATTTTCGTTGACTAAAAATCAGACTAAAATGCTTAGACTAAAATGAGTCTGGACGTGACTAAGACCAATAAAAACTAAAATGACAGCTTGACACAAAGACTGGACTAAAACTAAAATTAAGACAGGCCGCCAAAACAGCTATAAGTTTTGGTTGGCAGCTGTATGGTGAGATAGACCGGCTGGCTGTGAGATGAATCGAGTCCATCGATTACCTTGTGCTGCAGGTTGCAGGTGACCTCATCGGATCGTCTGATTTGCTCTTCTAGCTGCTTGCACCGTGCATTCTGATCCGACAGTTTGTCAGAAAGCCTCTCGTTCTTCTCCCGCGCCTCGGCCAGCTGACGCAAAGTGGAAGGAGACTCCACCTCCACAGTCTGCGTGACATACTGGACAACGGCAAATATTGATTAGTTCACCGAACCAGCAGGCAATCACACTGAAGATATCTGAATTCCAAGGATTCCATGGTAATGATATTGCACATTGTTTAAAAATCCTCATAGGAAATTGACCCGTAATTGGAAGGTTACCAATTCAAATCCTGAACCGGTAGTTTCTTACAGTTGAGACAGCCAATAAAGCCAATTTTGCAATCTGCATTACATGGGGGTCAGTCCATCCTATATTACTTCAGCATCTTTTAACTGGCTCACAAATATATGACCACGTTTTACCTGTTTTATCCATGCTTCATGAAAGTGAAGTGATTGTCATTGTGAAACACTGCAGCACAGCACATGGTGACACAACGAAATGTGTCCTCTGCTTTTAACCATCACCCTTCTGAGCAGTGGGCAGCCATGACAGGCGCCCGGGAGCAGTGTGTGGGGATGGTCCTTTGCTCAGTGCCTTCCGATTACGGGTCTGTTTCCTTACCTACTAAATTACTGTTTATGATTCATTTTAAAATGTTTGTTCGATTTTAAGGCTCTGAATGGTCTTGCCCCTCCCTGCATCTTTGAGCTGTTACAGCCTCCCGGTCTCTCAGGTCAGTTGCTCCTAAAAACTCATCGTAAGCATTGCGGGGATTGCTGCAGCTCCCCAGCTCAGGGAACGATTTGCCCTTGTATGTTAGACAAGGCTTCTTTCCTCTCAGTTTTTAAATGCCTATTGGAAAACCATCAAATTTCTTTGGCTTTCGACTCACTGTAAGATGAGTTTAACTGATTATATGTGATTGTACAATACAGGCCAAAAGTTTGGACACGCCTTCTCATTCAATGTGTTTTCTTTATTTTCATGACCAGATACGTTGGTAGATTCTCACTGAAGGCATCAAACCTATGAATGAACACACGTGGAGTTATGTACTTAACAAAAAAGGTGAAATAACTGAAAACATGTTTTATATTCTAGTTTCTTTGCTCTGATTACTGCTTTGCACGCTCTTGGAATTCTCTCGATGAGCTTCAAGAGGTCGTCACCTGAAATGCTTTTCCAACAGTCTTGAAGGAGTTCCCAGAGGTGTTTAGCAATTGTTGGTCACTTTGCCTTCACTCTGTGGTCCAGCTCAACCCAAACCATCTGGATTGGGTTCAGGTCCGGTGACTGTGGAGGTCAGGTCTCCACTTTTTGTTATGTACATAACTCCACATGTGTTCATTCATAGTTTTGATGACGTAAATGGTCATGAAAATAAAGAAAATTCATTGAATGAGAAGGTGTGTCCAATCTTTTGGCCTGTACTGTATATTGTTTTACTTTATTTTATGAACATGGGTCCATCTTAATTCTCTGTACAGCTCTCTACAACTATGTTAAAGCGCATTATAAATAAAGTTGGTAAGGTATGGTTTCCATAGCCAGTTTCAGCTGAAAAAGCCGATGGACCAAGAAGTACTGACTTCGACTGACAAGTTTGACTGGCTCAACCGGACGTAAAAAGCTAGACTCAGGAGACTGCATGACTAAAACCAGGCCAGACCCAGTATAGCGTCTTGGTCCGGGCTGAGTCTCGGCACACCGGTGCCTCCTCTGGACCTACTTTAATAAGCGGCTCCTTGCTCCTCTCCCTATCCAGCTCCAGCTGGAGCTCCTGCAGCCTCTCCTCACGCCTCCTCAGCTCCTCTCCTCTCCTCCACTCCGTCTGCTCACTCTGCCTCTCCAGGCGAGACAGCTGATCGGCGCGCTGCTGCAGCGAGTTCTCCAGCTGCAGAACCCGGCTCCGCAGGTTCTCGTTCTCCTGAGAAGATGGGAGAACCAACGCTCTTCTTAGCACCAGTACATGATTAGTCAGGCTAAAGTAATTACATAATTCCAATACTAGCATGACCCTGAGAAACTGATCAATACCCTGAACCCAGTCATCTTCAGCTAAAGCTGTTTCATCAACTTGTGCATTGACATTTCATGTCTTTGACCGATAATTTATCCTTTGTGCTCTACTCATCACTGCAAACATGACGTCAAGCATTAGTGGCCTTATTGATGCATGGTGAACAGCATGATGGGAAACCTAGAGACTGGATTGAGTCTCTCTCTCTCCCTCTCTCCTGGATTACATAATGAAACTGAACTCCAAATCATGCCAACTCATTCGATGGTGTAGAAATGCACTCAACTGGCCCCAAATGGAAAGAATGTAGATGTTTTTGCACGGTAAATATGACAAACATGGAAGTTCAACAGGGTCAGATCGTGCAAGATTTGTTGTGTAGTTTAACTACACAGAAAATTGTGGAATGATTGAGGCATATGAATGATTTTCATATGCCCGTGGCAGGTTGGAACGCAGAAGGAGAAGTGAAACAATTAATGGATGGTTTAATTCGACACTATGGATTAGAACTTCAAATCTTGGCCCGAGGTTGTTGGGTTTGGGCTCAGTTTCTATCATTTTAGTCGGGTTGGGTCTGCATGGGTAAACGGTCGTTCAGCAAACACGCACTTTCGGTCTATAGTACCTATCCTTTCCGTATGATTCGCTGCTTGTAAATTTGTTTCAGTAATTGGTGTTTCATATGATGAGATTTTGTTGTATTAAATGTCAATTTTTTAATGAAATTTAATTTTTGCGAGAGAGATGCGGAAATGGATGCTGAGGGGGGTGAAACGGAGAATAGCACATTTCCTTTCCCTTTTTAGTCTAGCACTCGTTGTGCAAAAAGAAAGCCGGGCTATTAAAAAGCTGTACTTGTCGGGTGGAACTGGGTCAGGCTCAGGTCACAAACAAATGTGTTTGTCCCCCATTACTAAGTTGCCCTTGTCACCTTGATGAGGACGGAGCTGGACTGGGACGGGATGACGGACAGCTGCTGCAGGAGGCCCTGCGTGACGCTCAGGCTGTGTTTCAGACTGTCGTTCTCGGCTGACAGGCACAGCACCCGCTTCTCAGAGTCCGTCGCCCCCTGAGGATGAAAACAGGACGGAGTCGCAAGGCCGCATTTCTCAAACGCTGCGGCGCAGACGCATTTATAGAGTGACAAATGTTGTTATGACAATCTAAAAAAAGTATGGGTGTGTGTGTGTGTGTTTTATTGTGAAGATGCTTACTGCTGCAGTTCTCAGCCTGTTCAGCTCCTCCTCCCTCTCCTCAATGCAGCTCTTCAGCTCGTCAATCTGGACCAGAGGGGCAAAAAAGACAGAGGATTTTCTATCGGTGATGTCGAGATTTATCCCCAAAAAAAAAAGAATGTACGCATGAACAGAACGTGGCACCTGCTGCTGAAAGGCCTGGACCTTGGTGTGGCGGTCCAGCTCCCTCTGCTCCAGCTCTGAGTGGAGGAGGCGCAGCTCCCCCCTCAGCTGACTCCTCTCCCCCTGCAGCCCGCTGAGCGACTCCAGCAGCGCGTGCAGGCCGGCCTTCACCCCCGCGCCCGCCACGCCCTCGCCTACAGTGGCGGCACAGTCATGGTCAGCCTCGTCACTTTTCACCTCCGTCAACACCACCCTGCACGATGGTGTTAACAGCAATTCTTCACACCGCATGACATTCATTTGGCCGAAGCACAACATTTTCTGTCTGTAATCTTTTTAACACTGGAACTTGCTGCATGCTGTCATTATGAGCCACCTTCGTTACTGCAGTCTCTTCATTTCTGCTCTAGACGGAAATACTCTTGAAACGAATGCAAGATACATACACTACCAATGGATGCACATACTCTGTGGGAGTTATGGAGAGAGACATGGAGACATTTTCTAGACTCCAATGCAAGAAACATATTTAGTATTTGTTGTATCAGGAGAAAGTGAAGTAAGTTTGATGAATCTGATTTTTCAGACTCGCCTCTTTCTATCTTCCTGGCTGCTTTGTTCACTATTGTCACCATCACCGCTTAATGAGATGCTCATTAACACGAGTGAATGATAAGAAAGTGTTCAGTATAAACCTTCAGGACTGTTGGAATCTTTCTCCGTTGTCCAAGGTGGTGGAGAGAAGCCATGAGTGTGAAATGCTGCCATCACAGCAAATGCCCATGTGTTCCCTTTAAATTTAGACATGAACTATAGGTCTGACATGTTAGAATTAAGAATTTGAAAAATTTAAATAAAAAGCATTTATGGGCTTGCACTCTCTCTTAGAACTCAATTTTACCATTATTAGAGATTTTAAGATCTAACACATACCCCGAGTATGACTATGGAAAATCGAGGAGATGCAGGTTTTCATTGGAATCTGCCAAAATTTCTTCTTCTGTAAACAGTGTTGGTCACAGCAATGTAGGCCAATGAGTGATAGAGAAACACAGCACAGCACACGGTGACACAACAAAATGTGTCCTCTGTATTTAACCATCACCCTTGGTGAGCGTGCTTTGCTCAGTGGCACCTTGGCAGTTCGGGATTCGAACCGGCAACCTTCTGATTATGGGTCCATTTCCTTACTAATCATAATCAGAAAACCTTATTAATCCCAAAGGAATTTGCTTGCGGTGACATGCGGTGACAAAAATGAGGTGACATTAGCAGCTGATCCAGATGATCTGGGTAACAGATTCATCCAGCCATAAAAACCGTGAAATGTATAAGTGGTGCGAGGATGAGTTTCTCTTTAGGTCAATAAGGTTAATGCATATTAATGTACCATCACATCTTGCCGGTCATGATTTAAAAGCATGTAATGTTCCATGCACAGGAGCTGTTAACATTTTCTTCATTTTTTTTTCAGCTGTAAATTTTTCATGGTGCCATGAAGTGCTGTGTCACTCTTGTGGAGTAACCCGTAGCTAAATGAGTTCAT
Source organism: Denticeps clupeoides (assembly GCF_900700375.1). Lineage (NCBI taxonomy): Eukaryota > Metazoa > Chordata > Actinopteri > Clupeiformes > Denticipitidae > Denticeps > Denticeps clupeoides. The sequence continues at coordinate 4,321,847 of NC_041713.1, read as the reverse complement.
GCAGCCGGGTGCATTGCCCCGTCAGAGTGTTTGGAGTTGAGAGTTTGAGAAGGCCAAGCGTGTGTTCACGAGCCGCCGAGCACACGTGATGCGAGGAACTCACTTTTAAATGGGTGAGGAGGGAAATGGTTGCAATCAAATTTTAAATAATGAATGCGTTAAATGTCAAATGTACACTGTTAATGCATCTGCATTTGTGTTTGCTGGTTGCTCAATGCTTGATGATTGTATCTGCCATGCAGGGAGCACGGGAGTGGCAACCATTCAAATTCTCACTAGCAACAACATAGACGCATAATTTGCAATAAACCTGACCGATTGGCTGGGGTTTGCACTCTGTAATTTGCATGCATACATGCACTACTCAGTTTGACGATTAATCATGAATAATCAATTGCCAAATTAACACCTATGTAGTTCTTCGTATATTAGTTGTTTCATTAGTTGTGGTATAGACGAATATAGACGAATAAAGGCTGATGAGGTCAGGAGACTAAATAATTTCCTTCATTCAAACATCATGTAAAACAGAGGCATTGCCAAAGCAAGTAGTTCTCACTCAGGCAAATCAGAAGCACGGACATTCTTCTGCAAGTGATTGAACATTCAAGTGCAGCCTTTTTAGCATTCCGAAAGCTTCCAGAACAGTGTTGCTCTCGTATTCAAGTGCAACTTTTTTAGCATTCCGAAAGCATCCAGAATATTCTCAACAACAAGGGTTTATGACAGTATTGCTATCGTTTCCAAACGCATCCTTTTTAGCATTACAAAAGCTTCCAGAATATCCTTAAAAATAGAGATATTGATGACATTTCTGCCATATTCAAGCACAGCCTTTTTAGCAATCCAAAAGTTTCAAGAACATCCTCAAGAATGAGAATTTATGACAGTATTGCTGTCATGCTCTAGCGCAGCCTGTTTAGCATTCCAAAAGCTTCCAGAACATTCTCAAAAATGAGAGTTTTCGACAGTATTGCTGTCGTATTCAAGCAGAGCTTTTTAGCAGTCTGAAAACTTCCAGAACAATCTCAAGAATGAAAGGTTTGAGTGTATTTGACTGTATTACTGTGGATTTGTGCTTCTACACCCCTGTCCCATAGCATCAGTTCCATCCCTGGCCCATTTTAACAGGGAAGTGCTCTCTGGATATTTATAGGTAGCACGTGCTGGAGAATTTCTGTGGAACCCAAAGGCTCTCACGCTGATGTATTATTCATGCCCGCCAGCCACGGAGTCTCTAGTCGAGAGCCACATGCTCCGTGTCTGACAGCAGGAAGCGGCAAAGCTTGAGAACCCGAAACGGTCTTCTGACATCAGACACCTGACATTGAATATTTCTCTAAATTCTGAAAACGTAATCGATGTGGCATTAGCAAGCCTCCAGAATGGGGTCCCACGTCAGTTTATGTACTTCTAGCCCTTCACCGGGGGACATTTTCTGGTGTAACTGCCCGAGAACAAATGGTTCTGGCTGAAAAGTGCCCCAGATGGTCTTTGCACGTCTGTGCACGTGTGCATGTGGGTTAAAAGGTCGGCCGTGCCACTGATGCCTGTTATTGAAAGGTCAGCTGCCATCTTCAATTCCCGATCGACTGATTAAAAAAACAAGTAACACTTTTGAAGAGCGATAAAGTATGTATTATAAAATTTGAGATAATTTTATGTGAATATTGTATTCGGTAAGTATTGATAGAGCATCACTTTTACCACATTTTGTTACACTACAGCCTTATTCCAAAATGAATTAAATGCATCATCCCCCTCAGAATTCTACACACAACACCCCATAATGACAATGTGAAAAAAGGTTCCTTGAGCTCTTGGTAATTTTTATTAAAAATAAAAATATACAAAATGTATATAAGTATTCGCAGCCTTTGCTCAATACTTTGCTGATACACCTTTGGCGGCAATTACAGCCTCAATTCTTTCTGAATACGATGTCTTTCCTTGGCCAGGTTTGCCCATTCCTCTCTGCAGCACCCCTCAAGCTCCATCAGGTTGGATGGGAAGCATCGGTGTACAGCCATTTTAAGATCTCGCTAGAGATGTTCAATCTGATTCAAGTCTGGGCTCCGGCTGGGCCGCTCAAGGACATTCACTATATATTTGTCCTGAAGCCACTCTTTTGACATCTTGGCTGTGTGCTTAGGGTCGCTGTCCTGCTGAAAGATGAACCGTTGCCCCAGTCCAAGATCTCCAGAGTTGAAGAGCACTCTGGAGCAGGTTTTGATCCAGGGTGTCTCTGTATGTTGCTGCAGTCATCTTTCCCTTGATCCTGACTAGTCTCCCAGTTCCTGCAGCTGAGAAACATCCCCACAGCATGATGCTGCCACCACCATGCTTCACTGTATGGATGGTATTGTCCTGGTGATGAGCAGTGCCTGGTTTCCTCTAAACGTGACGCCTGGCATTCACACCAAAGAGTTCAAATTTTGAATTTTGTCCATCAGGTGCCTTTTACTAAAGAGTAGCTTCTGTCTGGCCACTCTACAATACAGGTCAGATTGGTGCTGCAGAGATGGTTGCCTTCCTAGAAGGTTCTCCTCTGTCCACAGAGGACCTCTGGACCTCTGACAGAGTGACCATAGTGTTCTTGATCAACTCCCTGACTAAGGTTCTTCTCCCCCGATCGCTCAGTGTATGTGGCCGGCCAGCTCTAGGAAGACACCTGGTAATTTTGAACTTCTTCCACTCAAAGATGATGGAGGCCACTGAGGCCATTGGGACCTTCAAAGCAGCAGAACATTTTCTGTAACCTTCCCCAAATTTGTGTGTTCCTTTCCAAATCATGTCCAGTCAACTTTTTTTTCCACAGGTGGACTCGAATGAAGCTGGAGAAACAGCTTAAGGATGATCAGGGGAAACGGGCACCTGACCTCAAGGCTGTCAATATTTACATGTCCTCAAGTAAACTTTTTCACATTGTCATTATGGGGTGTTGTGTGTAGAATTCTGGAAAAAGTGATGCACTGTTATACCTGAGCTCTACACACTGGAAACGCACGGCACCTGCATTCTTTACCCTGACCTTACCATCAGTGGCCAGGGCTGAGGCCTGCTGCTGGGTGATGACGTCCTCCAGGCTGCTGATGACGCTGGCCTTGTCGCGGAGGCGTTGGCGGTAGGTGGCGCGCAGGGCCTTCATGTGCCGGCGGTGCTGGGCGCGGTGGCGGCGCAGCTGCAGGCGGTACTGCTCAGCCTGGTGCTGCAGCTGCTGCAGGTGGGAGTACTGCTCCAGGAAGCTCAGCAGGTGGGACATCACGGCCACCAGGGGCGACTCGCTCGCCTGCAGGAGGTTTACACTCACGCGATGACATCTCGGCTTTCAGTACAACTTTTGATGTTAAAAATATTTGAAACATAGATGTAATTGTGCGACAGATGTACTGATCATTTTAATTTTCTAACCTCACTCTGTAAATAGGTGCACATTTATACCACAAAACATGTGATCACACCTCAGTAGCAGTGAAGGGCCCTACATTCTGGGCATCTGGAGGCGGGCACTTCAGTGCACAAAACAAATAATTTTCAGAAATGTAAATGATCAAATACCACAACATGAATACATATGAGCATGCATGTCAGTGTAGAGGGTGGACGGCAAGTAATTACATTTTAAAAATGATCTTTTTTGTGTGTATGTGCACAGATTATTTAGTTTAATGATATTATTATTATTATTTAGTTTAGTTATTATTATTATTATTATTGGTATTATTTTGATAATAATTATAGTTGGAATATTTTACCTTCTCTCCAACCTCCTGCTGAGTGCTGGAGACCTTTCTCCTCTCTACTTCCTGCTTAAACGTCAGGAAGGCAGCTAAAGGGGTTTTGGCAGGGATTGCCGAGTCTCCTCCATCGTTATCGTCATCTTCGTTATCATCCTCATCATCACTGAGAGAGAGGCTGTCGCTGTCACTGCTGCTGCCTGGAACACAACGAGGTGACAGCTTCACACTGGCTTCAACAGGGCGGGAAAAGCACGACAGGAAATGTGCTTACTGGACTCCTTTCTTCTGGAGCATCCCTTTTCCCCCATCTTGGAGGTGTGGCCAACTCGCCTTCTTCTCCCTGTTTCCATGGAAACATGGCTAGGCTCCTGAGAGAGACGGCAAGGTTGTTAAACGGATATAGGAGAACTGCACATAGCCACCAGCTCAGGGGGTGGACGGACAGACCTGCGCTGTGTTTCCACACGCCCCCTCCAGCGCTGACTCCTCCTCCTTTTTGAAGACGCTGTAGAAGATGTAGACGAGCAGCGAGTAGAAGGCATACATCTCTACTGCAGAAGGAAATCGCACTGAAACACACACACACACACACACACACACATTGATCACTCTGAAGGACACATACAAACACAATACACACAGACATAGATACACCTATTAAACTGAAACATACAGGAAAAGAGCTGAAACACTCACAAAAACACAACACACACAAACACATCGATCACACTGAAATACACAGACAACTGAGACACTCACACACACAAACTCACTGAACACACAAAAACACTCAGAGACAGAACTGAAACACACACACAGATCACACTGAAACAGAGATAGAGCTGAGACACATACACACACACACACAACTAGATACACTCACTCTTGCACTGCAGACACACACGCAAATACATTTTCTCACACATTAACACATACATACATACATACATACATACACAGTTGTAAATAAAAAATGCACATATTTCATAAATATTCTCACACAAAAACACATTATTCACACATATACACTCATATATATAAGTATGTGTATATATATATGTACACACACACACTTATAATCACACTTTAATAATAACACACACATACACACACACTCCTTCTTACATTTACACACACTCAAATGAATGCACACTCATACATAAAAACACACGTACACACACATTCGCTTTGCATATACCCAAAAGCGCACACACACATATACATCAATCTAGTGCATATACTCTCTTGCAAACAAAGGCAACAAAATAAATACATGAATGCATAAATGAATGCATAAATAAAAATAAAATATATCATTGTCTTTGTCTTCTCACCATCGGCTCCTATTCTCCTTTCCTCTCAGTGAAAGGTGACAGTCACCTCTTCTCCACTTCTGCCCTTCTTCCCCTCCTGCATTTTGTCACTCTGGCTCAGATCCTTCTGTCGTCCTCCATCCCTGCATCCTCGCCGTTTGTCCTCCGCACCCCAGGCAGCTGCTGCTGCAATTGCTGCACTGGTCTGCCAGCTCTCTCTCTCTCTCTCTCTCTCTCTCTCTCTCCCCCCCCCCTCCCCCAGCTGCAGCAGCAGTCAGCAAGCTCGCCTCTCTCACCAGTGTCGGCCCCCGACCCAGGGTGACGGGGATTGATGGCACGTCCACCCCCGCCCAGCGTCCCTCGGGGGGTGTGAGTGTGCGCACCTTCCCCCTCGAAACTGAGACAATTGCCCACCTCACAGCAGAGCGTGTTCGGCTGAGAGGGTTAATCTGGTGAGCGGCATTACAACATTGGTGCACCGACATGAAGATGGTATGTTCACGCCAACCTTGTGCCTACCTTGCACCCTTTGGATTTTTCTGTGTCCCCAGGAAGGGTCAGGAAATGGAAGATGGTGAACACACAGCTACTAGACAGGAGAATTGCAAACAGGGTGTTCTTCTGATTGCCCATCCATCCTTTATTTAAAGATAAAGATCATAAAGACTTATAGATCAGGACCTAGAGGAGTCTGTTTAGTACAGAAGTCATGTTGGTCGCCCTCTACGGGTGAAGGTGCAGGCTCACACTGCTTGACTGGCCTAATTTGACATCTTCACAGAGAACCCAGAGCTGTTTCCATTCTGCAGTCTGGGTGCACGACTTGGCTGTTGGGGGATACTCATTTGTGTGAGACACCAACTCATCACACGCTTCAAGAGAGCAACATTTTTTTTTTTTTTTACATTTTCTTAGGCAGTGAAATATTTCCAAAACAAAGCCTAGGGTTACATGTGAGATATTAATACAGATATATGAGGCGTGGTAAACAAAATCAATAATTCAGTTATTTCTGTCTGTATTCATTTCTCTGCTGAGAAAAAACCTTGCTGCTGTGATCACACATGGGCTGTGGTTCTAACATCCTAAATGTAACCTTTACTGCACGGTTTGCTGTCTCCCATTCCCCAAGCATTCCCCAATCATTCACATGGTTGAACATGGAAATTAAATATCAAATGGGATACGAGGCAAAATGGAAATGATTAAAATAATAAATGAACATTTCCAAATGTAAATAAAATAGGTAGGTGGTAGGTTCAAATCTCACTTACTACCGTTGTGTCCCTGAGCAAGTCACTTAACCCTGAGTTGCTCCAGGGGGGACCGTCCCTGTAATTACTGATTGTAAGTCACTCTGGATAAGGCCGTCTGGTAAATGTAAAAATGTAAAATATTATTTACTTGCTTGTCAGATGACTGTAATGCGCATTTTCTTCCAGCAGGTGGCACCACATGGTTTTCTGTAAAGTAAAAAGACGATGATGATGGGGTGGTAAGAAATAAAATGTATTGTATTTTTTCTATAGACATGTCTGTGAGGTTATACAGATATATGGAGTGGTGCAACATTTATTTTTTTATAATGATGAAAAAAAATACAAATCATTATCATTGTTATTATGAGCAGTTAATTCTAATGGTGGCAGCTCTACATTGCTGGAAATATGCTATATACAAATCATACTATATGAACATTCTAAAAAATAATATAAATATAGAGCACAGGCCAAAAGTTTGGACACACCTTCTCATTCAATGTGTTTTCTTTATTTTCATGACCATCTACATTGGTAGAAATCTCACTGAAGGCATAAAAACTATGAATATGTGTGTGTGTGTGTGTGTGTGTGTGTGTATGTGTGTACATGTTTATATGGAGATACAGAAGGCCAATCACCTGTGTGGATTAATACCAAAGTCAAAATTATGGTCAAACATAATCACCACACAGTGCAATTCAGGGGTCTGATTAAGAAGAATTAAAGAAAAGACCTATCTGGGTTTTTATTTCAGGATTTGTTTTATGGAATCAAGACGTGAGGAAGATTCTGAAGAGCCAAACCTCATGCGTAGGCTATTTCTTAAAGAGGGATGCTCAGGAGGAATGAATGGATGAATTCTCTGCCATTTGCATTTAGTTCAGGTCTCTGCTCTTTTATAATAATTGTTTGATGGACGTGCAGACAGACAGCTGCCTCATGGCATATGGAGAACATTACAGGGGATTATCCAGATAGGTGACCTGGACTCAGACTGCCCTACAGGCCTACATTATGACCCATGAGGATCTTCTGCAATGCGGACAAGAAGTCACATCTTTGCTTCTAATTCAGTTTTTACACAAACAGAATGTGGTGAGTATTTCTGCAGAGAACTTTTCTTGTGCAAACAACAAAATATGAATGATCTTCAAAATAACAAATAACATTTAATTCTCATATTGCTCCATATTGGTGCAAAATACAAATGAAAAGAATTATGATACAACACTATACATACTATATTCTAAATAATGAATACTCTACAAACACCAAATTTTTTTTTAAACCAAGATACATTTCCTGTATGAAGAACCAAATGGGGGCATTATTAATATTTTTGGTGAATAACATTTACAATTTATTCTAAAACATTATTTTTCTAATCATAAATATTCACAAAGGGCTTTTTGGTACTAACTGCTTCTTTGTGTTTGGTTTGGTGCATTTGTGGACTAATTCCAAAATTATTCCAAATTACTTATAGCATTTTTGTCCAGTAGAAATATCTGATCAAGAGTTTTGATTTGTATGTATCTCCATTTTGCTCGTCTCTCTGTATACAATATAATTTATGAATTATGTATTGCTGATCATGTAATGCTACCGATTGGCCCCAGTACGAGATGTTTTTGGTTTTTGTGGTTTCACCTTACATTTACATTTACAGCATTTATCAGACGCCCTTATCCAGAGCGACTTAGAATCAGTAGTTACAGGGACAGTCTCCCTGGAGCAATTTTAGGGTTAAGTGTCTTGCTCAGGGACACAATGGTAGTAAGTGGGATTCGAACCCGGGTCTCCTGGTTCATAGGCGAGTGTGTTACCCACTAGGCTACTACCACCCTTACATTCAATGTCTGAACAAAAATCAATAACCTTAGAAGACGACAAATTAAATATTTTCTAGCAAGTGTCTTACGGGTTTGGATGACTTGATTTTGGCATGGTGGTTGTCATCATGGATAGTTGTAAACAGTCCCATGTTGCCCATGTCAGGATAGCACATCTAGGTGAAAGGTCATTCCGCAAAATGCTTTGTCATACTGAGCCCTGCACTATTCCACCTGCTGCTAATTACCTTCATTGGATCAAGTAGTCTTATGACCCACTTTCTACCGTTCATTTTCAATTGCAGCGAATAACAACATTCAGCAATGACCCTGGTCATCAGACCAGACCCGGGCAGCAGATTGCCAGACTCCTGCTGATCCTCACAGACTGGGATGTGCTGGGTGGGAAGCAGTTTTACGGCCACATGGACCTGAGAAGAAGCATCTGCCAGAGAGGGGTGCAGCCTGTCAGGAAGAGATTACCGGGCCTCAGGACACTGAGTTTACCATGGGGGTGCAGGGTTTACTTACCTTCACGTGGCAGGATATAATATCGCAGGCGATATTTTAACACCTGAGGACCCTGGGCCGGACAGAGCCTCGCAGGTGTGACTTTCGAGGGTGAAGCTGTAAGGGTAGCTGGCACTATTCACGCCCAGTGAAACCCGGCACTCGGCTCTCAATATTGCATGTGTCGTATATGATGGCACGGTGCCACAGAGTCCAAGTTGTCTTCTAGGAAACACTTACGTCAGCCATGTTAACTCTTTTGCTGATGAGCTCAGATTTCTGTGTTGTTCTTCCTGCGGAATGGTGGGACCTCCACATCCTTCTGAAACTTCTGCTTCTGGTTCAAACATTAAAATAAAAAATTCATTAACTAAGTTAATGAATATTTATGAATAATGCATGGTGAAAAATGCAACAAGTGACCCTGTACAAGCAAATATATAAGTACAGTGTATATGCATTGTATAATGCATGCATAATATTTCTGTAGCTATATTGCATCGGATGCAGTACAACTAATTATTAATACATTTCGGTATTTTTTTTTCCGTCATGGCCATGATAGTTTTTTAATTAAATTGTACGGTAAACTAATAGCACAGGTGACAGAGCGCACTTTGTTTTTCCGACTACGTGTTTTGGCCAAGTTTGGGTGCGGGAGTCTGACCTTTACATCAAAGTGGCCAGCTTTGACTGACTGATCCAATTTGGCGATCACTTCATCAGGATTTAGGCTAGCTTCTGTTGGCGGGGCTGCAAGGGACCCTGGGATGCGGAGGCTTACTGGGCTTGGCGTGGGGCTGGCTATAAAAGCCGGACACTTTGTCAGTTCTGCCTCATGCATGGGTGAGCACTGCGCTCTGAGTCGCCTTGTGTTGTTTTTTTTTTTTCATACCCCATCACCAAGAGAAGCTGCAGACATGGTGCTGGAGGAATCTGAGTACGACTCTGTCTTTGAAATTGAAATTACTGTGAGTATAAAGCTTTTTCATTCTCTTTAAAATCTAATTCATTACAATTCATTACAAGTTGTTTAAAAGTTTTATTAAAAAGACTGGATGTGTATGAGGGGTTTGTGATGCTGTTCCGCAAAAAAAGAAAAAAAAAGTGATGTTCCTCAGTCATGTGCTGGAAATATGCTGGTCTTAATATGGCTTTGCCATTTTGCATTATTTATGGGAGTCAGAAGATGTATGATGAAGATTAACTAACACGCTGCATGTTAGATTACAGCTCTGGCACCTGATTGTTTATGCTTTCAAATCAGGGCATTTATATACCACATTTACTAATTCATGATAGTGGCGTGAGATGTCAGTAGTCATAATCATGTAGATAATAAATAATAATTTTCTGAGACAGGAGGAGGACGTTGAGACCCCCTGGGGCAAAGTTCAATGCTCCCTGAAGGGGAACCCTCGAGGAAACCGCCCTGTAATTCTAACCTACCATGACATCGGGCTGAACCGTGAGTGACGCAGACCCACATGTACCTAGACATGCATGGAAAATTTTATTATTTGGTTTCTTGTAAACAAGCATATGCATTTTAGAATACACATTTTGTACAATATTCAACTTGTATTTTTATTTATTACATATTTAATTTATATTTTGTGTATTTGTAGCATTTATATTGTTTTTTTCTCTCTATTCTTTACATATTGTGGATGGCAATGAGGGGTGGTGAACAGGACCACAATCTTGTTGTACTATTGTATGACTGATATAAGTGTGATTTTGCCTTTGGCTCGTGTTGAGCAGTCTGCCCCCCCATTTCTCTCAGTCCAAAATCTGGCTAAAATGCGTTCTAACAACCCTGCTGGATTATGTCTATTGTGCAGACCAGACCTGCTTCAGCTCCCTGTTTGAGCATGAGGACATGCAGGAGATCACCGGCCACTTTGCTGTGTGCCACGTCACCGCCATCGGCCAGCAGGAGGGCGCCAGCATGCTGCCCACCACAGGGTGAGGTCACCACACCTGCAGAATGGGGGTCGGGTCGTGGGTCTCAGCAATAGTTTCAGTCTGAAGAACCAAACCCTGGCTTGTCTCTTCCAGGTTTGAATATCCCAGCATGGATCAGATGTCTGAAACCCTCCCCATCATCCTCAAGCATTTTGGGTAGGTGACCCAAAAACAAAAGTCTTCTTCTGAAGCTGTGTTGATACATCTTATCATTCTCTTTCTCTGCAGCATAAGGACTATAATTGGTGTGGGGGTAGGTGCAGGCGCCTACATCCTGGCCAAATTCGCTGTAAGTTTGAACACTGTCTCTTTTTTTTTTTTTATTCTGCCAAAGGCACTCATGTGCCAGTGATTAAATCGGGATTATGGCCCCTGCCACATTCCAACCCTGCCAGCATAATCCCGATTAGATTTCCTGCCTGCAGGAATGTTGCATGAGGTGACGGAATGGTTTTGCGCTCACGTTAAATTCTCTTCCCATGGTACCCCGGCCACAGCTCAGTCACCCCGACCTTGTGGAAGGTTTGGTGCTTATCAACTTCAATGCCCAGGCAGAAGGCTGGATGGACTGGGCAGCAAACAAGGTAGGACCACAACTGTACAAGCTTTTTAGAGGGTTAGGGTTAGGGAATTGCTTTATAAGTAACTATTAACTGTTGTTCATTAATGTCTTGGAGAAAAGGAAGTAACTACCAAACCCAACACCTAGAAGATGAAGTTTGGTGATGTTTTTGTGGGAGGAGTCACTGGCACTGCTCACACAACTAATCCACATCCAGTCAATACATTACCCATGCAAAGTAGCGCAAGCAGTGTTGCCAAATGCATGAATAATTCAGCCCACAGTCATCAGAATTCCACAAAAATGCTAAACTGATAAGAATCTGATAAGTAGAATTACTTTAGATACTTTAATGAAACAGGATTTCTCAGTACGTATCCCAAACAAACACATTTTTTACCAAAAAGAAACAAAAAAACTCATAACCAGCTAATCTGGAAACACTGAGCACACAATCTAGTTTCCTACCTTCCTCCCTAGGTTCCCTTTGTTCATAATACCACTTGTTTATGGTGCCATCAGCAGACATTAAACCAGTTCCAAACCAAACAAGGATCAGCAGCACTTTAATATGACTATTGGTGATCAATGATTGTTGAACTGGTGAATTGTACATTCCCAATACTCCATGTCATATTTAGCACCAATAAGTGAATAAATCTAAAAAATGTCATGATGAATGTCATACTGAAGGTCCTCTCTATCTAAAACTAAAAATGAGGGAACAGAAAATAGTAGGATCCTCTATGATCATCTTGTCAATTCTTTGGAGATACTGGACCTCACTTTACCACAACTACGCTGCTGTGCAATACACAAATCCCTTGATTCTTTCGAAATTTGGATTGGTGACATCCACTTGCACGGTGGCAGTGTCACTTTAAGTTGGCTTACAGACCAGCATCTGTGCTTTTCCAGCACGGCAAGTAAAAAGGCAGGCAACATGTGGTTCTAAGCCCTGAAAATAATCCAAATGGTTGCTGGAACGTGACCTGTTTTGTTCAAATCGCTGGGCGGCTGGAGAGATGGTGACTAGCTTATTTTCATTCTTAGAGGATTAGGCCCGGTCTTAAAGCGCTTTTTAATGAGGCCTTGGGTCTTATTGAACTGGACACGGGTCTTTCCCTGAAGTTTGGCAAATTTCTTACAGATTACTGGCTGGACACAGACTCTCTCAGATGTGGTCATCACTCATCTGTTTGGAAAGGTGAGGGACACCGATTCAAAGGAAAAAGCTGAAGACGTTATGCTAAAGGTCTGAACTGACGTCTTCTGAACGGCCTTTTTGCAGGAGGAAATTCAGAATGACCATGACCTGATCGCCACCTTCCGTCACCACGTCACAAACAATGTCAACCAGACCAACCTGCAGCACTTTGTCAAAAGTTATTACGGGTAAACGCATCTAGGACAGGTGTGAGCCTAGCAGCTTGGCCACCTTTAAAATACATGAGGTTTCTTGACGTGAATCTTCCATGTGAATCTGTTCAACAGCCGGAAAGACCTGGAGATTGAGAGACCTGTTCCAGGAGGAAACATGAATGTGAAAACCCTCAAGTAAGTTTGTGTTATGTGAGGAGACAGCGGTTTAAATCCCAGTGAGGACTATTCGCATGAACTTGCATGTTCACCCATTTTAGTGTTTCTTTTCCAAAAGTGCAAAGTAGTGATGTTTTCGTCAACTAACCTTTACGGCCGGATGGAAATAAGGTTATATGACGATATCTATAACAAAATATATCATGTAATATTGTTGACGAATAAAAACAAGGCTAAACAATAAAAAGAAAAAATATACAAAAATGCCACTTCATTTTCATTGACCTAAACAAGATTACATGTTATTTCCCCTCATTTATTATTATGCAGTATTCAAACAATCTAACAATAAGAATTGTTTTAATTGTGAATTTAATTGTTAATTTTGACTAGTTACTTGGGGTTTCTACTAGGTACTAGGTACATGGGTTAAATAAAATTGCATTTATAAAATATACAATTTTCATTGACTAAAACTAGACTAAAACGTCATCAGTTCTCGTTGACTAAAACTAGGATAAATCACCATGGATAATTGTGACTAAAATAAGACTAAAATGCTTTGAATTGAAACTTGACAAGACTAAAGTGATGAAAAACTAAAATGACAGCTTGATGCGCTAAATCTGAGACACGATCTTATCCAGAGCGACTTACAATGTGCTTTCATGTTACCATCACTGATGTAAATGGAAATAAATCATTTTATTAGCTTGGTTCTGTTTTTTTTTTACATAAATCAGACTACAAGAAAGACTGAGAAAGCAAGTGTGCTGTTTTGACATTGAGGGGAAGTTCATTCCACCACCTAGGGGCCAAGACAGAGAAAAGTCCAGACGGATGCCAAAAACAACTATAGTGCAAAGAAATGCAGGTTTTATGAAAAGTTGATGAAACAACTGTCCTGCAATGTCAAATATTTTACATGGATAAGCAGGTTTTATGAGGATGAATGGATGAACCGATGGATTGATGAATGGACGTTTGACTGTGTGTACCTGAAATGACCACGCCCATGTCTGGTTCCTCAGGTGTCCTTCTCTCCTGGTGGTTGGAGACAGCTCTCCTGCTGTAGATGCTGTGGTGAGTTCAGCTTCAACTTCTCCTTCATCAGAACTCTATACAAAGGCTGTTTACAAATTCCACAATGACCCTTCACTCCAAACCAGACCAGCTCAACCAATCATAGTTGAGTCACGTCTGAAGCTGTGGTTATTGAAACCTCTTGCTTCAGGAATGACTTGGGTTTTGCAAAGATACTAGATCTTGCAAGGTTCGGTGCTTCCTGACTTACCAGCAAAATTCCATTTACACTGACATGTGTGCTTTGCATTATGAATTCTCTTAATTAATTAAAATAAACAGAAAAAATGAATTAAGTTGTTTGCAAAAAAAAAAAGAAAAAACATTGGAGTGGCTGTAAATGAATATGGAGGAATGTTAACCTGATGTCAGATGTTTCATCCTGCAGGTGGACTCCAACTCCAGGCTGGATCCAACAATCACCACATTGCTTAAGGTCTGTACGTGTGTCCAGACAGAACAGTTAGTTGATGAAGTGATTTATTTAGACGCCCTTATCCAGAACGACTTACAATCAGTAGTGACAGGGACAGTCCCCTCCTGGAGACACTCAGGGTTAAGTGTCTTGTTCAGGGACACAATGGTAGTAAGTGGGTTTAAACGGGTGACCTTGTAGTCTTCTGTTTTAACGTGTCTTTGTGTGGTGGGGAAGTGCTGGCCTAGCAGTTAAGGAAGCAGCACCATAATCAGAAGGTTGCTGGTTTGAATCCCGGTCCGCCAAGGTGCCACTGAGGTGCCACTGAGTGAAGCACCGTCCCCACACACTGCTCCCCGGGCGCCTGTTATGGGGTTTGCTCACTAAGGTTAAAAGCAGAGGACACACTTTGTTGCATTACTGTGTGCTGGGCTGCAGTGGTTCACAACGACAATCACTTCACTCACACACACCCCACTACCACTAAACCCTACCATATTTCGCATTTGTTGTGTCTGTAGATGGCTGACTGTGGAGGCCTTCCTCAGATTGGCCAGGTATGTACCAGGCATTGCACTAAACCACATGCACAACACACACAGGCACACACTCAAAGTGCTTGCAAGAATGAAGAAGATCTGCTTCAAAGAATGAAGAAGATCTGCTCTCAGTCATAATTAAAACATGAAAACACAAAAAAATATTGTTTAAACTGTAGTTTAATATATATATAGCATATATGGAGTATATTGTAGCAAAAGGATGCCATGATACACACATAAACACACACATTTACATTTACGGCATTTATCAGACGCCCTTATCCAGAGCGACTTACAATCAGTAGTTACAGGGACAGTCACCCTGGAGCAATTTAGGGTTAAGTGTCTTGCTCAGGGACACAATGGTAGTAAGTGGGATTTGAACCTGGGTCTTCTGGTTCATAGGCGAGTGTGTTACCCACTAGGCTACTACCACCCCTACTACCACTAGGCACACACACACACACACACACGCGATCTGCCCAACTGATGGTGCTTACACTCCCTCCTTCTTCTCTGTGCTGCGCAGCCTGGGAAACTGACAGAAGCCATCAAGTATTTTGTCCAAGGGATGGGCTACAGTGAGTACATGATGATTTTTCTGGGGCGGGTGGAGGTTTGGGAGGCCTGTCTCACTCATTCTCCTGCCCGGCTCTCTCTCTCTATCAGTGGCCTCCGCCAGCATGACCCGCCTGATCCGCTCTCGCACCTCCTCCGGCAACAGCTGCTCCTCCCTGGACGGCAGCCGCAGCCGCAGCCAGAGCGCCCGCAGCCAGGCGCAGCAGGGCGGGGAGCCGCGGGGCCGCTCCCACACCGACGTGTCCATGGAGAGCGCGTCCCACAGCCTCGCTGAGCCCGCCATGCCCGCCCCTGGCACCGCCCAGGTGACCTGCTAACCAGACTCCTGGAGGGCCGCCCAGATTTACCAGCAGAGCACCCGAGCCTAGACCCACCCTGCCCATGGACCCTGCCCATCCCCTGCGCTGGGGGAACAGGAAGTCAGGATTCATTTTGGACTCAATTTGTTGAAGGGGGGGAGGGAGGAGCCTGAATCTGTCATTGTCTGCGTTTGGTTAGCCTCATCTCCATTGTGTTGTGTGGAACGTTTCTGTTTTATGTGCTTGCTTGGAAGCTTGATCTCCTCTCGTAAGGTGGACCCACGAATTCCGTATGCCAAAGAGATTTACCCTTCACTCAAACAAAAAGTGTGCTTTAGTTTTAAAAAAACCCAAACTGGTAAGTTGTGCGACCACAGTAGTGTCAAAAATAATCATCTTTAAATCACTGTGCTTTATTTTCACTAGGTTGTTTCTGTGGGTTTTTATGTTTTTAGTTGAGAACATCTCACTGCATCGCCTATGGCAATAAAGACATTTATCTGATTTAGTGTATTTTGACATTTATTTGTCCCTGATTTAAATTGATCTGAAATAAAAAAGAATACAATCATAAAACAAGCCATCAAAAAACGGAATTGAATGGAATACTGTAAGAAATCATCCATTAAAAAAGTAATATGGTAGGTATTTCAATTAAATCATAAAATCTTTTATATTCATTGTTTAGATTAATTTATCATATTTGAATTTGCATTTCATTTATGCAAATAAAAAAGTGCAATAAAAGTGCAAATAAACCATGATATTTCTACCAATCCTGCAACAATGGTGGCCAGCTACACAAAATGTCATATTTTGGACTACATACTGGTAAACAACTTTTTGTCTCGTCCCTGAAGAGAACACTTTCTTTTTCCAGACATATATTCAGATTTCTTTTTTCATAATTTGGACATTTTAGTATTGTATTAATCCAAACCAGAGACCTTCATGCCCTTTCAGCCATAATGATCAACATATAACAAGATTCACCTTTAAAAAAAGACAAATTATACATACAAATATTTCATGTCCAAGTGTAACATGTGATCATGTGATCAAGGATCTATGATCACATGTGAAGGGAATTCCTTATTCTGATCACTGCACTGGTGCTCACTGTCATGTATTTATGAAATCATTTATAATATTGCGTCCCATGTGTGGCACAGTCCATATAACACAGTCCATGACTGCCATCTGTGGAAACATCCGTCTGAAGCCCCAGCTGATCTACTGCACCACTTCAGTTCTAAACCATAATACAAGAACCAGGTTTGTGCTTCTTTTTCGCCACTGAAAATCTAAAAAGAAGTCATCGTGAGTCATTAAAATGTCTCTCCCAGTTCATTATGGCTTTGGATCGTGAAGTGGAATGAAATATGAAAGCCAACGTTTGGGGTTGAAACGAATAGAAGGTGACCGTAGACTAAGATAAAGTGGACAGTGTAACACACTCAGACCCACTTAATTTCAGGGTTTTTTTTTGGAAGTTTGAGAGTATTCCCATCACGTCGCCCTCAGTCAATAATCTCGTTGCGGTCGTAGTAGTGCTCCAGGTCAGAGAAGATGTCATTGGGGTTCCTGCAGCTGAGGTTGCAGAAACAGGCGTTGATCCACATCATCTTCCACGTGAACACGCTTCCCTCGGGGCAGCGGAACTCCACCTCGATGGTCTTGGACTTGTAGGGGATGCAGCAGCGCTCGTCGGTGCAGACGCCGCAGTACTTGGGCCAGTAGGGTCTGGTGCTGATGCAGCCGGAGATGGTAAGGTTGGTGGCCTCTGGCTCGCGGTAAATGTTCAGGCACTTCTTCCCTGTCTGAGACACACAGAAAAGTAAGAACGGAGCCATGCAACGTAACTGAGAGCATGGGCGCCACCTTGCTTCTCTGTCCCGGCAAAAAGTTGCAAAAAGCTGGCGGAAATAAGCTTCTTTTTCCATTATCGGCGCAGCAGCCTGTGACCCTGCCGACAACTCACACACGTGCATGCAACATGAGAGATCAGCACATGGGTGGTCACACTGTTATTAATAAAATGAAGTATATGCTGTCGATCCCACCAACAGCAGAAAACACAGGCCTGCTAGTATGGTCCAAAGTTGGTGGTCATACAAGATATGAAGAAAGGACATAACACATACCATGTGTGCCTTCAGTGCACTGAGATTCATTCTGTATGTATTTGAACAGATTACGTTTGGATAGGTGTTAGTAGCCTAGTGGGTAACACACTCACCTATGAACCAGAAGACCCAGGTTCAAATCCCACTTACTACCATTGTGTCCCTGAGCAAGACACTTAATCCTAAATTGCTCCAGGGGGGGACTGTCCCTGTAACTACTGATTGTAAGTCGCTCTGGATAAGGGCGTCTGATAAATGCCTTAAATGTAAATGTAAATGGATAGGAAAAAGGGACAGATGTGCACAATAACTGAGAAATATCAAAAAATCTTGTCATTTGTTTTCTTTATGGATAAATAATTAAAATTCATATATGCTATTCATATATGGTATTCATATATATGCTATTCGTTGTAAAGTGAAATATGAAATGACCTTTTGTCATTGGCAAACTGCATTATGTGCAGAAAACGACTTTCTACCCTTGGTGGTAGTAGCCTAGGGGCTACTACACTTGCCAGAAGACCCAGGTTCAAATCCCACTTACTACCATTGTGTCCCTGAGCAAGACACTTGTCCCTGAGTGTCTCCAGGGGGGACTGTCCCTGTAACTACTGATTGTAAGTCGCTCTGGATAAAGGCGTCTGGTAAATGCTGTAAATGTAAATGTACTGCTCGCCTGGTCTTTCAAAGTATTTTCAAATGGCAGTTTAAGACTTTTATGTAAGAAAAACTATAACCGAGCGAATAAAATGATTATATTCATGGTCAAGGTCCTGGTGAACCAGAACTGATTACTTCATTGATGGAAACTTGAAAGCACGTAAATAATGTAAATAATGGTGGAACTGTGTTCAAGGTTTACCCTTCTGACTAAAATGACCACAACGAATGAGTTTTTTTCCACAAGCTTTCCACACTCCATGCAGAGTATACCTTGATGAACCGGGTGATGTCCACTTCACATGGGCGGATAGTACAGAGACGGCTCTCCTTCTCCATGGCGCACTGTGCATTGTCATTGGAGATGCGTGTGGAGAGGCCACGCCCACAAGTCTTTGAGCACGGGCTCCACGATGTCGTCTGGCTGATGCAGTTTTTATGCCGCATCTGTTCGGTATGGGAGCGCACTGTG
This sequence comes from Denticeps clupeoides, assembly GCF_900700375.1. NCBI lineage: Eukaryota > Metazoa > Chordata > Actinopteri > Clupeiformes > Denticipitidae > Denticeps > Denticeps clupeoides. The sequence goes on along the minus strand of NC_041713.1, from coordinate 4,302,942 downwards.
AAGGAAGTTATGAGAAAAAATATTGTCATCCTGGCAACCAAATAAAAATTGTATTTCATATTAATTTTAGTGTTTGTAGCAAATAGTATTTGTTAACAATGTATGAAAACTTAGTGACCAAGTATTTTATTAGGATTGAAACATGGAAAAGACATAATTAGTTCAAATACATCCAGAATGAATCTCAATGCACTGAAGACACACATTGTATGTCTTATTCAACAAACAAATAACTTGAAATAGCCACAAAAAATATCCACAATTACATTAAGGGCAGTCAACATTAAATTAACTGATTGAAATCAGAAACAACAAGATGAAAATATAAAACTCTACAGTGCCATGTGGTGAAACCTAAATCAACACTTAGGTCGGAATAAAAAAAAAATTGCAAGTTTCCTGATTTAACTTTTTTATTTCTACTTCAGTTTAAATAAAAAACAGATCGTCTCCCTGTATTCCCTGTCTCTGTCATAGTTTAAGATATGCATTCATTGAGATTAATTTGTTGCAAAAAAGAGTAAAAACTGACTGTTACTATAGAATATAAAATATTCTAAGCGAGTTTTGAAAAGTGTGTATCACGTGTGTATATTTTGTAAAACCTGAGGATGAATGTGTATGGCACAGCCCACTCACGTTCAGCAGTGTGTCGCGGGGTCGTCTTTCGTGACCTCTTGTCCTCATCACAGATCCACTGCTCACAGCACTGGCCCGGAATGAAGACTTTTCTCGGGGCCTGGCACCACCCGCGGGGGGGCTGGTGGTCGGTGCAGAGTGACACGCAGCCGATGGCGCCATTCACGCACATGCACTGGTACCTGCAGCTGGGCTGGAAGTTCTGACCATTCCGGTAGATCACCCCGTCATACTCGCACCCGGTTCCCAGCATGTCTGCACCAGGTTTCATCACAGAGGAGAGAGTGCAGGTCCACAAATTACACCTCCGCTTTCATTTCCACCAGTCAACCAATCACAATTAACAAACAAATAGAAGTGGCTGTTGCCCAGTCGTAAAACTGACCATCAAGACCATTATGCAAAACAAGCCTGTCACCAGTAAAACAACCAGCTCTGGTTAATATTGCTTTCTTTTCATCAGCATACTCCCCTCAACCCTGTATTCAGAGTCTAAAAGTGAAGATTTTACCCAACCTCGAAACAACAGGTTGTAAAGTGGAAGCTTTTAACCAAAACAGCTGTGTGCAGCACATAAAACCCGACTGGTCCTAGTTCTGCACAGACCTGCTGGTGTGGGAAAGCCGTGGGAAGCAAGAGAAGCTCCTGGTGAAGGTTTCCTGGATCACACATCATCAGGGCCACACAACATTCTATTCTATAATAACCAGCTGAACCAGTAATAAATATGAAACTTTTAAGCCTCAACTTGCAACTTTTTATGCATGACAAATTATTCTTTGTTATTCCTTGCATTGTTATAGGATTAAGACATACTGCGTGACATATATTTTAAATGCATTAGATGATGCACATGTACAATTACCATAGATTCATTATTTCACTGTTACATTTCATATCAAGATCTTGGCCAATGGTGTTTATATTATGTTCAGAACATTATTAATAGTCTGTATCGCTGTCAATAGAGTGGTGGCATGGATTAGGTAAATGTTTAGGTAAATGTGAAGACTTCCACGCCCGAAAGCACACGAGTTGAGAGCACGCAGAGAGAAAACGTGAGAACACTTACATGCACACACTCCTTTTTCGTACCTAGGCTTGTCGGCGCTGTAGTCGCAGTACAGGCCCTTGTGGTGGTCGCAGGTATCTTTCTCATTGCAGGTCTCGCCCACCTGCTTGCTGCAGGTCTTGCAGCAGTCGCAGCCATCCGTCAGGAGGCTGACCCCCGGCGGGCACGCCGGGGCCTTTTTGGGGCACTTGCAGGGCCATTTGCAGTACTGGGTGCGATTAGACTGCTCTCCCGCTGTGGCTACGGTGGTCAGGTTTTGGGGGAGCACCTTTAAGGAACAGGGAGGGAAGGAATAATAATGCATGCGTCCCTGCGTTGCCACAGAAGCCTCATGAACCCTGTTTTAAACGCCTGTCTGACTGGCTGTGGTCACAACATGGCTAAAAAGAAAGAAACCGAAATCGGGAGACTCCCAAAATGACCACGTGGCGGCGGCAGAGGCCTCAGCAGCTTATTATAGCGACCGGTGCGCGTTGAGCACTATTACACTGCAACATTAATCAGATGAAAACACAAGAAACAAAAATCAATTTAAATAAATATATTTTTTATATAATACCTCCTGGTTTGGAACGACGTTCTATATAAACCCAGATTGTTTATTTGATGACACCGTTTGAATTGCTGATTATTATCATTTTCCCGGATGTGAGAGGAACCCCGGAGAGACGTTCTTGCTGAAGCGCACAGGCTCTCGGCAATGAAAGTAAGTTTTTTTTTAAAAAACATTTTCAGACCTGCAGACTCCCTGCTAATCTTGCAAGGGAATTTTGCCACGGTGGCATTTTGTGGGCGCATCCTCTGGACACGGAGCCTCCGCGCCGGGCATTCCGTCCAGCGGAAATGAGCACAAAGTTGCGTCCGAGTGACGCAGACCCCAAAAACAGGTGTCCAGGGTCCCGAAAAGCCAGACTTTCCAGCGGAGTCTCTCACCTGATGCACGCCGGTCACCGTCAAAAGCCACGGCACGAACCACCGCATCACGAGGCATCGGATCCAAAAAAAGATGAGATCCGCTGCGGCTGACGGCGAACCGTTCTCCTCCTCCTCCTCCTCCTCCTCCTCCTCCTCCTCCTTCTCCTCTTCCTCCTCCAGCGGCTGCTGCTGCTGCTGGACCGCGCACTGCCCCGCTCCGCAGAGGTTCTGACGTCACGGCGCATCCAGACCACGCGTTGCAGTGGCCCATCGCCATCGTTACACTGCCTTTATATTGAAACATCTCGGTGATCCAAACTGATATCAGATATCAACCACAGCACTCACTGGGGATCGAAGAAGCTTTTGGGTTTTGCTCTTCCTGCCTTCTCAGTGCAGCTTTTGCTATATTTGAATATATCTAAATATACAGTACAGGCCAAAGGTTTGGACAGACCTTCTCATAACTCCACATGTGTTCATTCATAGTTTTAATCCCTTCAGTGAGAATCTACCAATGTAAATAGTCATGAAAAAAAAAAAAAAAACCATTGAATGAGAAGGTGTGTACAAACTTTTGGCCTGTACTGTCTATTTTTCTAATATTTACTTGAAAAGTGTGTTGGTCATTCTGGTTTCATATACCTTTCTGACAGATAAAAAAAAAGTCCCACAAGGTTCAGTTCTTGGTCCACTTTAGTTCTCCTTCTACATGCTGTACATGGAAAAATTGTGTAATGAGCAAATAAATTGTGCCTCCAATGGCCTCCAAAAGCAATTCAGAACACACAATTTATTCCTGTATCTGGTTTACATCCCTGTCAGGATCCGATTTTATTTTCCCTCATTCGGTGGCAGCCCTTCCTGTCATGTCTCTAGCTGCGTGGATGTGCGGAGTATTTAGAAACAGCAGCAAAGATTAGGCAGGGCTGGATGGGGCTTTGATGTGGCTGTTCTTGCGCGCCCTGAGGCTGGAGAGTCAGCAGAACTGCCATCTTCAGACTTAAGATGTTGCAAAATGTCCAGTGGCAGTAAAACATACCCACGGATGCATGGTGGTCACTATGCTACTTCAAGCATCAGCTTTAAGGTCAAAGTGGCAGTAAAGTGTCTTTGATTGATGCTATTCTAAGACATTGCAGATCATCATCTTGCAGCCACAATCTGTGCAGGCAATCATGGCCCCAAGTGATTTCCCTGCCGTCATCATTTTTCTCTCAATGTTTCCAATGCATTTACCACAAAGGTGTTTTGTCATTTGTAAAGAATTGTGGTATGCATTGCAAATTGAAAGTAATCCCTCCCAAATAACAATCAAACCTAGGCAGATCCATGAACAAGGTTAAACGTAAATATTAAGCAATTAATTTCCATATCAAAAAGTCCTAAATGGTCCCATGTTAAAGCTATTTTCTGTGTTGCATTTTGGTTATAATCTTGTATTTTATTCATTTGAAATTATTCATAATTATAGATGAAAAGGGTCAAATTTAAGAGTAAACCAGATCTGATATTAGGCCACCAACAGCTAATAAGAAAGTGTTTAAAATATATGTGTGTGTGTGTGTGTGTGTGTGTGTGTGTGTATATATATATAAAAACAAGAGGGCAATGGCAGCGGAGCTCTGTAATCTCAGGCTGTTTGGGTTTGGTCGGAGCCCGAAATGGTGCCTGTGAGCCGAGGTGACGAGAATAGTAACGTAATGGGACAACTTTGAGGGAACCGCAAGGAATCCGTCGGAAGCATCTGGAAGCTTTTTAACGGATGTGAAGGAACAGCCTACATTCCTGCGCTTTTGACCCTGGTGCCCTCTTGGAAAAGAATGTCTTGATAAGAACTGATCAATCAAATGCACATCAAAGTCAACGAAAGCCAGAACACCATGACAGGATGTTGCGAGAGTGATTTCCTTTATTATGTAAAGCAGGGCGGGGCAGCAAGATGCCAATCAGAATAAATTAACGAGACGTTGATTACAGGCAGCAGGAACAGGAGAAGTGATCAGCTGAACTTTGGTGCAATCGTGGCCCGCGATCTTCAGTTGTACGCATCTTTCTCAGACTTGCGCTCGCTCTGTGTCACGACGGGTCGGAAGTCGGCCTTTGGCGTTGGCACGGCAGAATCCACAGTCCCCGCTCCTGTTAGAACTGAGAGAGAAGCGGGACTTTTTATTTAATCAAACCCTATTATTAAGGAGAGCAGGCAGGAAAGTCTCCGGAGGCCTTCCGACCTGTCAGGGAGGGGACGTAGTCGTTCCAGAAGGAGCACTCGGCCCTCCTCACGCCTCGGCTGTTGCCCAGCGCCGGACGCAGCTCTTTGTAGTTATCTCCGCTCGGGTGGGGCAGGAAACGTGGCCATGGAGGCAGCAGTGTTGACGGGGACACCCGGGACAGGGAGACAGGCCGGTTAGGATTTCTGAGGGACAGGACAGAGTGAAAGCCATGAGGGGGGGAATAAAAATGAGGCTAAATATAGAATTCAGATCCACCCCCACAGGTCCTGAGCGTCTGTGCTGGCGGCCACAGACACAAGCGGCCATTTGGTCATTCTTAAATTTCAATGCATTGCAGGGGGGGGTAATTGTAGCATAGCTCGAGTTTTAAACCACCACGACCTGCACAATAACAGTAAAAAGGAACAAAGATATCCCATGGGGCCTTGCACTTGGCCCATCATCCCGGAGAGTGAAAATCCAGAACAAAACTTAATTCTGTTGCTTCAATACGGCGCTGCAACCCATCTGTTTTTCATAATACATAAAAATAATACATAATACATAAAAAAAATACATAAAAATATGACGATATACAGTCATAATTGAAACATTATGCAGCTGCCATACATGAAATGTGTGTTTACTCTGTTTACCCAGACTTGATGAAGTTGGCCAGGTAGCTCATGGTCTGGAGGGACAGGGTTCTCTCTGCAGAGGAGAAGAGCTCATGCTGGAGGAGGTTGTGGGGGAGCCCGAAGGCAAGCTGGACATCCAGGGGCAGTGAGAGGTCAGCACTGCAGCAGAGAGGACATGGAGAACGAGACTGTTTGCATTAATACTGGCGGAATTCCGACACATTCATCTCCTTCGGAAATCCAAAAGTTGTGGCGGAATCCCAGACCCAGATAAGGTCCGCTTTAAGTTATAATGTCTTTCACAGTGTTTGCCTTCTCTAGCTTTTTTTTTAATCTCATGAACAAGTCTGGAGATATGAAGGTGTGAGACAAAGCACCATATCCACCTAGTCAATAAGAAGTTGTTAAAAACTGATAGGACACCCTTGGTGAAGTTAATTAACGTCCCTTCATTTTAGGTCTGTATACTGAATGCATCTTTCCTTATGATTTGAAAGACCTCACTGTTTCTTTATTCCTTTTTTTTTTGCAGATGAGGGTTAATTGCCAAGCACCATTAACCTCGCATTAATGTCATCTGCCAGTCTGGAGCTGCAACACGATCTGAAGGTGCCAGACGAGAACAGATCGGAGGTTGGATCTCCACAGTTGGCACACAATGAGCTGATGAGCAGGACTCCCGAAAGAAAAGAGAGGGAAGGTCACAAACCATCCGTGGAATGTGAAAGTGAGGCCAGTGCCAGTTTAACCCAGCAAAACTCTGGAAATTAGCACAACAGATAATTACACTTCACTACTCAGTAACTACATGCTATTCATGTAGTAATTGCACGGAATAAAGACATGGAATGGAAATAGACCAGAAAGATCTTTCTTCATTCAACAGGTTGTTCTTTTGTTACTATTAATAGACTGAGGTTTTGTCTAGAGCCAGTCTCCAACGAGGACGAGGACATTTGCATTCGGTGCCAACTGACAAACAAACGTGACACCGGAGAACCAGGAACCTTCCATTACCTGGTCTGGGCCATGTCCTCAGGGAGGTGGTACACAAAAACGTTAGATCTGGTGTTAGCAGCCCAGAAGTCAGCCATCCTCTGAACAGGACAGATGATGAAAAGGTCCCTGTAACAAAATAGTTTTTAATTGATGAATGAAATAATAAAAATAAAGAAAATGTCCAGAGATATGTGTAGCTTATGGTTATTAGGTGGTAAGTGGTAAACACCCTGTCAGAACAGGAGGAACCCAACAAAGGGAGACCCTGGAATCCTACCAGACCTTGTACGGAGGGGACAGAGCTCAGGTTACAAGTTTAATCACAAATCTGAAACATTGCTTTTTATTTGTATTGACATGAACTAAGTAACTAAGTGTGTGTGTGTGTGTGTGTGTGTTTGTGAGCACTTTGCTATGTCCCACATGGGTCACTCGGGGTCCCTGCTATATTTGACAGCCGTCATTATGTGGGCAGAGCCTCTGTCTGGGACATTTTCCTCTAAAAAGATGCATTCAAGTGAAGAATCTCGGCGGGGAGGAAGTTATGAGACAAACAAACCGAGAAAACAGCCGTTTACAGAGAAATGGCTACACAGAGGCCAATGCGCAAAATTTAGCTGAAAGAACATGGCAAAGAGGCTGTGTTGCTAATGCTATGCTAAATATTAGCATTCTTCCATTTGCAACTTTTGGCTAAAATGTGGCCCTTGAGCCAAAACGTTTGCTCATCACTGACTATTCTGTCTTGGATGGTTAAAGATAACAAAACATCATCCTCAACACAAAAAAACCTTAATAATGTTTCAGAATCTTAATTTTTAGTATAGTAATGCACAAATGCACAAATATAGCTAAATAGACAAAAACAGTCCAGATACAGCGTACGCTAACGCCGCTAAAACACCAGATTAATCAGAGTAAACATGCTCACGTTTATGGCTCTAGATATTTAATTTCCAGATTGCTTGGTTGGCCAAGTCACACTCTTTGTTTGAATTGCATAAATTCCTCATTTTGACAGTCCCTTGCAAACATTGTTTTTTTCCTTGTCGTAATCTAGAACTTTGCCATAACTCCAGAACAAAGACAGCACGTAATTTGCCCGAAAGCTCAGACTCAACCTTATTCCTGCCTTAACAAGGCCCTGCACTTCCTACCCAACCACAAAGAGAGCTACACCCTACAGCAGCTCCAACCAGCAGGCAGACGGAAGAGACTCTGACAACCCCATGGTCCTCAACCTCACCACTAGTGGACAATTTCCCGTTTTTTTCTATCGTGCATTCAGAAAGGTGACAACTATGTTTCTGTAACGCAGTGGTTCCCGACTTGGGGTCCGCGACCCCCTCGGGGGGGGTGTCGCTAGTGATCACAGGGAGTCTGAACAATTTGATCTGCATTGAGGTTGTGAAGTTATCAAAATTATATTTGTAAACATTCAATTTATAAAATCCCAATAACTCACCCACACTGAAAAAACGGAACACTGGCTAAACTTTAAAAAGTGTCCTCAATCCTTCACACCTAATATTATAGCATTGACATAATGTGAATAAACCAATCAAATCTGCTGTATCCTGGTTTATTTAGATTACATCAATAAATTCCTGATCTAACAGACATTCCCCTCTGAACCTGGAAGAACGTAGTATGATGCTCTCAGACTTTCACCAAGAGGGCTCTGCTGTTCCATAGTGCTGTACATCAGCACCTCTAAGTTGAAAAGTTTCAAAATCTACCACTGATCTTCAACTAGCTACCCACAAACCCACCAGCGCAACACGTCAACTCCATGAACTGCAGCTGTTGCGCACTCGGCCCACCTGGTGGCGTTCTCCAGGGCGCGGGAGAAGACGTTGTATCCGGAAGGAGTGGGTGCGTGCTGCAGGGAGTAGAACCATGTGGCGGCCTGCTTGATGAGCGCGTTGTCCTCGCGGCCGCCCAGGGAGTTGGCCAGGGCTTGGTAAAAGGCCGTCTTACTGTCGGCTCTGCCTTGGAGCTCTTCAAAGCTCTACAGAGACCAAGAGAACATGAAAGAGTGTCTAGTACACGGTCACTGGGCATTTTATTAGAGACAAATGCATTCCTGGACTTTTTTTTAATCTGGGTCACCCCACTTTTTATCAATCCCTCCACAGCTTCACATTCTTTATTGGGGGGTTCTTGTGGTCTTAAATTACTGCATCTACTGCTTTAGGTATTCTTAGGTGTTTTTTTGCAATGAGAACAGCAGGAGAAAATGAAACTAAATGAATTAAAAACCTGAAAATCCCTTAAAAACAAATGTAGCCTGCTCCAGAGATGATATAATATCATTGCCTTCATCAGTCCTTTTTGTTGGTATGATGTGCGGATACAGGTGTACGGTTCTACAGTTCTAACCCTTGCACAAAACGGCAAGGGTTTATAGAATTCATGGGGGTTGGTCGAGATTGTAAGGATTTTAACACACATCGGTTTTGCAGATAGAAAGAGCAGGTGCCTCTTATAAAGTGGCCGGTCTCAGGGTATGAGCCACGATTAATAATAAATAAACACGCAGAGGAAGGACCGAACCTTGATCTTCTTGGCTCGGCCGATGAGGCCGTCCTCGGTGGAGGAGCCCAGCAGCAGGTCAGCAGTGTGGTACCGTGAGGCTCTGAAGGCCGAAGCTGGCGGCTCCTTCACAGAAATCCCGTCCACCACTGGAGCCCAGGCCTGGAGTGGCCCACTGACTGCTAACAACTTCCTCACAGAAACAGAAGACACACTCATTTATACTTAAGGTAATAGTTGTCGATTGAATATACTGCAACTAACAGCACTTTTTATGTATTATGATACAATACATTTATTTATGACGTGAACCTTGGTCTGTGCGGCGTTGAGGCTTGGCGCTGGTGCAGTTCGCAGACAGGCCAGCAGCTGGGCGGGGTCGGAGATAGGACAGTTCAGCTCACGGCCAAGAGACGAGCTCAGTTCCTGTGCCCTGGAGTTGCTAATCACGGTCGCCGGAGAAAAGGCCGACCCACCCTGATGAGAAACAAGCAGTTCATCTGCCTGAAATCACCCTAGAGTTATTGTCAAATAAGTCTAATCACTGGTAACTCACATCACTTAGAATTTCTTATCAATAATTCTAAATGCTGCATTATGCTTCTGTATTAGTCAGTATTTCCAATATTTCTAGCTTGGATAGGATTTGCCGGATTTGGCCTCCCCAACATTAATAAGATAAATCATCTTTGCTAACACAGATTTAACACAGATTTACAAGTTAACTATAATGGTTTTCTGTTTGAAAAAGAAAACTGCTGCCCTGCTTCCTATTCTTATCATTATTGGAGCGGAAACTGCGGTTTAAAAATGTACCCGCACAGCATCACAGCTTCCTCATTTTTTTATAAGACTCGCCCAGTGTCAAAGGAACAGAAAGGACTGGAGGAGAGCAGGTGACAGCCACAAGCATCATGGACGCAGGAATGACTTAGCAGCTCTGTGTTGAAGGATTTTTAAAGAATGTTGTGTAGCGTATAGACATGGGGAACGCGTTCATCAGCCAAATATCAGTCAGAAGAAAATGCCAGAGCACAGCCACAGAGGATGTCTTCTCCAGAGGTACAGAGCAGCATCTGCTGCACATATAACATGTATACCGCAACTTAATGTAGAAAAACGGATACATATGTCAATTTATAACACTGCAATTCATCATTTATAACACTGTCATTCCTTTCACTTACTCTAGATGGGGGAAAAAAATTAACAATAATAAAAATGTCAAAGCATTGATACATCACAGGCCTACATACTTAATTGTGTTGTAAATTGTGTTTAGAATTGACACGTACAATTTAAATTACATTTACAGTTAGAAAGTGTTGTCATTGGAGTTGGAATTTGATAAATGAATATATTTGTCAAATGTTGATTAATATTTCTCCTATCTAAAAACACACTGAAAAAAGTGCACACTGGATTAACTTAATAATAATAATATATCGGTCACAATATTTTAACCTTTACGTGATATAAATAAACCAGTGAAACATTCTGTAACCTGGTTTATGCACATTTTGCCAATGCTAAATTATTATGTCTGATAGATTACTTAAATTTTTTAATATTTAAAGTTTAGCCAGTATTCACATTTTGCAGGGCAGGACGCTTCTTTTACTGTTTTTAACTTTTTTTTACTGTTTTTAAACGCATGGTTACCATCCAGGGGCCAAGACTGTGCAGATAGCACAAGATTTCTCAACCATTACTTCCTGTGCACATTTTAAGCGTTTCCCATTCAGCATGTAGAATTTACATTTCATGAGGGTATAACTTGCCGCATAATGTCACCTTGCATGGACAGTAGTTATTCCTTTACTTTTTTGTTTTATATATGTATTTATTTGTTTGTTTGTTTGTTTTATTTATTTATTTTTCTGCATAGTTCTTGACCAGGAGGTGCTTGTTGCACTTTGCAACTACCCATCTGCTGACATCTGTGATCCCATCTACAGAACTGGAGAGAAGCTGAGACTGTTATCAGAGTGAGTCGTCACATACTCTCCATAAATCCAAGGTCTCATTTATTATCAGCCCAAAGCATTATATCAAATTTAAACCAAGGTAAATTGGACCAACCATGGACGTCTTTACCCCCTGACCCACCCCACTGTGCTCTGCAGGGAAGGATACTGGTGGAAGGTTTCCTCCATCTTGACAAAAGAAGAAAATTACATTCCTCACCGCCTTGTGGCGAAGATCTATCACGGGTGGGTAGCAGTGGGCAGAAGTGCCACTGTTTTAAAATGCTGTTCATTTAGGAAACAGCTCACAGGCGTTGTTGTGGCCTTTAGGTGGTTGTTTGAGAACGTGGCCCGGGACAAAGCAGAAGAGCTGCTGTGTCTCCCTGGCAACAGAGTTGGGTCCTTCCTCATCCGAAACAATGCCAGTGGTGATAGATTTCATAACACATAAAACTTTTAAAGTGTAGTTCATAGCCTCATTCTTACCTAAGAGACACAATTAAACAATTAATGTAATAAATTATCTTAAAGAAGCTCTACATTAAAAACACTAGAATATGTATGCAAATTGATGGCATCCTGTGGAAACTGACGTTTTCTAATTGACTTTCAAAGGCCAGTATGCCCTGTCCATCAAACACAGGACAGTGAAGCACTACCGCATCCACCGCCTGCCCAACAACTGGTACTTCATCTCGCCCCGCCTCACCTTCCAGTGTCTGGAGGACTTGGTTAATCACTACTCCGGTAAAAAAAAAAAAAATCATAATTATTATTATTTTTTCCTCTGCCCATACATTAAAATTAAATTTACATTCATGGGGCACAAGGTCGCACTATATGGATATTGTATATATTGTATAAAATCATTGTTTGTATGTGTGGTTTATTAATAATATAATTTGAATACACTTGTGAAATTGTAATTCACTTGTAGTGAGAACAGAAATTCTAAATGTTGGCATCCACACATAAACTGAAATAAAGTGTCGTCCTGACATCCACCTGGTTTAAAAAAAAAAAAAATCCTCCCAGAATGTGCAGATGGGCTGTGCTGCATTCTCACTGCTCCCTGCCTTGGAGCTCAGGACTCTGCGCCGACAGAACGGTCCCCGGCCTTGCCTGTCAACTGGACCGGCAGCTTCAGCTGGAGCTCCGTCAGCAGGTACGAAGTAAACCAGATCTTGAGAACATTCAGCCTCAGTCTGCTCAGATCTACCAATGGATCCAGATAAAGTGGAACCACGTCATACTGGCTGTTCAACTTTCACACCACATATCCACATATTATGGCACTTTTAGATGAACAGCATCTACAGAAGATGGAGGACATTGGATATTTGAAAAAGGGACAGTATGTTGGTTATAACGCTAGACTTGTGTCCTTTCCCACAGCTCTGACCTCCTACATGAGGACGTCGGCTCTGCTTGCCCAGGAAACCAAAACTCAGTGATCAGTTATGGGGTGCAGAGCAGTTTGAGTTCCTATATGTCACTTGCTGGCATGAAAGAGGACAAAGGTCACAGCTGGAGGAAGAGGCGGGGCAGGTCCGTCTACATCATGACGGCCCAGCAGCACAATCAGAGGCCGGCGATTGAAGAGGATGCCTACGAGGATGTGGTGTAGCGATGACCTTCCTACTTTCGGCCATTTGCACGGGTCTCCCCCCATTAACAGTAAATCTGTACAGGAGCCTCACCATAAGCATTACTCTGTCAAACAGCCCCGAGGAGGATGAGGAGGTCAGATGGAGGCTGGCGACGTCGGCCCCGTTTCGCTCGGCACCCAGAGTGACACGCCGAGGGTCCCCACCGAAGTGCCCAATGTGCTCCTGCACCCAACGCAGCGCTGCCACCTGATCCAGCAGCCCCGAGTTTCCTGGCTGGCTCGCCAAGCCTGTCAAATAAAGTGAGGGACTTAAACTTGAACTGGGTTCATTTTTTCCGTAACGTTTCTTTTGCATCATGTTAGTGTTGAAATATGTGCTTCATACTGCAGTTATGCTCTCTATATCTGATATCTCTATATTTGATACATTTACATTTACATTTACAGCATTTATCAGACACCCTTATCCAGAGCGACTTACAATCAGTATTTTACAGGGACAGTCCCACCCTGGAGAAACTTAGGGTTAAGTGTCTTGCTCAGGGACACAATGGCAGTAAGTGGGATTCGAACCCGGGTCTTCTGGTTCATAGGCGAGTGTGTTACCCACTAGGCTACTACCACCCTGATATCTGAGGATGTCAAAAGTCAAAATTACATAAAGAATTGAAATGGCAATGATTATGGCAAAAATATACTGATGTCTCAGTAAATGGTGAAAACAATCCCTGCTGTTATTGCTGCAATTTACAGAAGGAAGTGCAGAGGCCTCTCGAGACCTGCAAAAAATGTCCTTATTGACCTTACTGACACGTATTGAAACAAATATTCAAATTCAAATTTTATTTGTCACATACACAGTCATACACGGTGTGATGTGCAGTGAAATGCTTTTTGCAACTGCTACAGACCACAGTATTGCAAATGTTGCAAGTAAACAATGAACCAATATGCAAATATTGCAAACATAACCAATTGCAAACATAATTGCAAATACGTTGCAATTATCAATGAACAATGAAAATGTTGATGAAAAACGATCAATAACAGTACCATTCAACATACTGCTGTAATAAAAGTGTGGTGAATAATTGTTGGCAAGACATACCTGAGCTCAGGAACCCAAATGCTGCCACCCTGAAGTGGGCTGTAACCACAATGACGTTGCCAACAGCAGCGAGGTGGGAGCCGTCTAAGAGCCCTGGGCCTGTGTTGCTCGCTGCCGGGGCGGGGTTGTAGAAGAAAACCAGAACCGATGTGTTCCCACTCTGTTGAAGTCACAATAAAGACATTAAGGCCCTGTCCATTTGCATTTATGGCATTTACCAGACACCCTTATCTAGAGCAACTTAATATCAGTAGTTTCAGGGACAGTCCCACTTGGAGACACTCAGGGTTAAGTGTCTTGCTCAGGGACACAATGGTAGTAAGCGAGGGTTGAACCTGAATCCTGAATCTCTACTGCTTTTCTATAAAATTGTTTTATAACGGTCCACATGAGAGAAATTCACTGAAACTGGGTCCCCGTGTGGGCGCAGGACGGGGCTAAATTTGCTGCCTGAAGGCCCCATGAGTGTTCTACTGTACTGTACTGTACTCTAAGTGTCTTACTCCCTCACTTACTGCACTACGAGGAACAAATACATCCAGGTAGAGACAGTCCTCACTGCTACCAGACACCACGTCTCCAGGCTGAATACAACTGGGTCTGAAAAGATGCGCACACACATGCACACATGCATACACACAAAGAAAAGCAATTATTTGCCAGTTACAGGTTAATAAGAAGTTTCGAGTAACAAACAAACACACCTTGCAAAGGTGCCGTTCCAACTGCCGGTCCAGTTGGAGGGGACTGGTGGGCCGAAGCGGAGCCCAGCGATCGGCGGCTGAGCATATGGCACACCCAGGAACTGATGCACAGCTTTCACTTCCGATCCAACATTAGCCACAGCGGCTCGTCCCAGAAGCAGCCCATGGTCGGGAATGGGCACGGAGGTCACCTCTGGCTTGACCCCTGTTGCATGCCGAATGCCAACCGATCAGAGCTCGATAGTCCGAACATAAAGTAAGTGCAGCGGCAGCAGATTAAATGGTTGTGCAAAAAAATGAGCATTTAGCATGTTGACGCAATTTTTTTTTTTTGATTCATGCACATAAAACCAAGAATATATTCATAATGTGAATAATATATTCATTTGAATAAGTTCAAAAACAGACACAACCTTGGAACAGTTTCTGACAACAAAATGCAGACTCGCCTCTCCTCAGGTACACCTGGGAGGCGGCCTCTCGGACGAGGAGGCGACAGTCCTGGGCGTGGCCTGTGGGGCTGCAGGTGTGTGTGTCGGGGTAGAGAACGCAACGTGTCGCCGAGGCTCTGTTGTGCAGTGACACGGCAGCACACGACACACTCTCCTCACAGGCTGGTGGTTGGAGCGCACGCACACACACACACACACACACACACACACACACACACACACACGTAAATGCGTACTTCCTCACAAAACAACCATGAAATCCCGAAGCTTTGTCACAGACCTGCTAAACACCAGGCGGTGACGCGGGCGTGGTCCCCAGCAATGTCCCTGCTAATGTGGATCACATCGAATGTGGAGACGGACACATCGGTCAGGTAAGAGGAAGAATCCAGAAGTTTCCAGTCCTCCATGTTTACTGCAGGACAGGAATGTCATGAAGAAGATGATGCTCCCAAAACATCCGGAAAAACAGGTGACAGACTGTTCATACTTTCACACTTTTCACACGTTTCTGTGTTTTTCCCATTTGTATGTTTTAACTTCCACTTTTCTTCTAAATGGCTGCAAGTTACGGACGAACTCACTCATATTAATCAAAACCGCATGTGTCCTGGAGAGCTGATGCTCGGGTCTTACCACTCTTTGACGGGGTGCTGAGATGAAATGAAGGGCACAGGCGTGGACTGTTGGTCCACTGATTCACTGAGAAGAAGAAGGAAAAAAAACAAAAGATCTCGAGTCATCTGATTTCCATCAGATTCTGGGGATCGAGACACTGACAACATGAAACATGGAACATGTCCTGTCTCGTGCCTACAGTAAAGCATCCTCAGACCATTCATGTCTCATTCAAGGCAGTGGGCACAGCTATGAATAATCTAATTGAAATGAAACGAACTGATAACGAACTGTTGCAACATACCACGTCAAAAGGGCAAGCACCACTGAAAAATCTAATCATCGACCCAACCATACATATACACAACACAGTAGATTGGGGGTGGACAGGTCAGGAAGATAGGGGATAAAAAAAATAAATGGGGAGTACAGTGGGGAGGGAAAACATGAGAGGGAAAATGGACGAGGGAAGTAATCCACGTAAATGAGCATCAGTCCGGTGCCAAACGACTGACGTGTTTCTGGCTACGGTGTTACTCTATACAGATGATGTGGAGTACGATGGAGTCCAGGCTCAGATCACCAGATACTACAAATCATGATTTATTATTAGGTCTAATAATCCAGAGCTGCAGTGCACCAGCTAAAATATGAAATGCATTTTTTATCTGAAAATAATTCATTGAATTAATTGAAAGTTTTATGGAATGGATTTGCTTTTCGTTACCTTTGGATAATCACTACCCATTTGTACCACTGAAAAAACCTGCAGTTTCACTATTCATTTGATTTAGGTTGATTTCATTCTTTTGCATTATTTCAAACCATACATATTTAGTAATGTCAGCTTGTTTTTTTAATTATTTTAAATTATTAAGTAAATTATTTTATTGGGTTGATCAAACTTGATTTGCCGTTGAATCCAAATCAAACACACTATTACATGATCAAATCATTTTCATTGAACTGTGATGCTTTTTGATTGAAACATAAAAATCTTAAGTCAAATCCATGTGATTCATTTCAGTTCGTTTAAGAAGTGCAGTTTAATGAGCCTCTGGGAGTTTTATTAACAGCCCACACACCTGGCTTCTCATACCAGCCGAAGGGGTAGACCTGCGCCTCCACCTGGGACGGGGAGCAGTCCTGGACCCTCCAGCTGCTGCGCGACTCCTCCCCGCACGTCTGGACGCCCAGGCTGTTCAGCGTCAGACAGAGCACAGCCGGGCCTGGTGGGACGGGGCAGCCAATCAGAGCACTCGTTTAGCACCGAGGCAGTTCTCGGATGGTTATTTCAATCTTCTCAAGTGGTACCTGGTGATGAAGTGTCTCTCACGTAGCCCATTGCTCTGCAGCAAGGGTCTTCGTCGCACCGACGTTCACACTCAAAGAACCTGTGAGGACGGACCCAACATTTACATGGAAAACACACCAATCGGCTTTCAGAGCGCTGACAGCGGGCCTCGACCAGCTCACCCTTCAGTTATGGGCTTGGAGGACAGCTCCACCCGGTTCCGAACAGAGTAGGACACCATCTTCTTGAAAGGCACCCGCTTGTAGAAGTTCTCCACACTGCCGGACAGGGTGACTGCAAAATGAAGCGGTTTAATCGCGGCTGTTCTGTTCTGGGAACTTTTTCTGCACTTTTCACGGCCATTAAATCTGCGTGCATCTTTGTGAATTCATGACAGAACATGAGAAGAAAAAATGCTTCATGTGTGTGTGTGTGTGTATAATTTATATATAAATGTATATATATAAAAATTTGCATCAGATCAGCCAATGACAGAAGGTCTGTAGGCAGATGTGGCTTCAGATAAGCTCTTCAGAGTACTTTGCCCTCCGACGGTGGTGACTAGAGGCCAGTGCTCTGCCGCTTCTTGTAATTATGAAGCCATTAGCCCAGGCAGTAAAAACTGCACAGTACAAACAGAGGCATGTGTTTCTAATAGGTTTCTCCAAGGCCGCCATATGTTCTAGAACCCAGCCAAGCGCCGCCACGCTCCCTGTCCGTGTTTGCTCCCGCTGTTGAGGACGTGGCAAGTCATAAAATGGAACGGTCATGATCCGGGCCACGCACATAAACAACTACTGATCCAGTTATGATCCAGGCAAGTCGGAGATCGCTTGCATCAAACAACAGCCCCTCATGGAAGGAGCTGGGTGAAGCCTCCTCGAAAAGAGGCAGTGAGGTAGCAGGACAGGTTCCTTCCTCAGCAAAAGAGCAACTGTTGCTCAAATCTCACATAGACTCACAGCAATACTTGAATATGTCAAGTAGCAAGAAACGAAATGATTGATGATTTTTTTTCTTTTGAGACACTGATGTATTAAAATCAGACATTTGTTTCAGGCCTTCAGCCTGTTCACTTCCAGTTTTATGAGTTCTTATGAGTTTTATGAGTCTTTTTAAATAAATGACAAAAATTCGATATACTACTAAATCGTTTTTAGGTGATGTCATGTACTTTCTGCATTTTAAAGTCTTTTAAAAGCCTATTAAAACATAACTGCTTACAAAAGCCTTGATTAATGACCAGGGGCTCTGAAATGCAGGGAATTCATGCTACTGCTGCACATGTCTTCAATATGCTCCGCTTTCAATGCTTTCAGTCCGTCCAATCCCAGAGGCCGAACCTTACATCAGCGCAGTGTTACGTAACTGTGCTACTGCACCACAAGCAACTGAAATGTTCAGATTCTCCATGACACGTTCTGTTAGTATAAATGATGAACTGAACTGAAAGGGAAACTTGCACACACAGAAGCTCCTGTCAGAAATGAAAGAGAAAAACAGATGGTCCGGCTCCATCTGCTGCTGGAGGGGGCTTTCAGGCTGCCGGCTCAACTGACACCCAGTCTCGGCAGTCATAACAAACCTCCTGAGTTGACGTCATCATATCATGCATGAGACGTGGGGGGGACATCTTCACCTTGCAGCAGACACCAGACTTCTTAACCTAAACCTGGCCGGGACACTGATGGATCTTTGGCAAAGGCAATGCAGAGTTTTTAACAATAATTTTTGTCATATTTAATTCCTTTTAAAGGAAAATAGATGTCCAGACAGAAATTCAATTAGGAACAGAGCAGAGGACTGTGTTTGTGAACTGAGAGGTGTTGTTTGCAGAGCCAAAGCAAATCTCACACTCATTACAGCAGAATTGCACATCTGACAAAGTGCCATTTCCTAAAGGAGAGTCTCCAAAAGAACATCCTGAACTTCTCAACGGTCCAAAACAGCTCAACCGGCACAAACACCATTGCCCAGAGTCACACCCACAGACACAGGTACGCATGGAAATGCAAAGCGCATGCATGCAAAAACCTGCCAGACGCGGCACGGCCACGTCCACGTCTCCACACATCTCCACTGGCATGCATGCAAGACAAACACAGCCGTACACACGCAATGCCGGAGAAATGGACAAATTAGAACCTTGGGGCCAGCCTTTTTCTGAGCCCGCATCCCTTCGCACACACATAAAGTCAACAGCCGTCAGAAACCGGGAAGTCTTGCAGCGTGGTGTTCTTCGCGAGGATCAACAGATCCCAAACAATCCCTGCGGCAACAGCGCTGAGATGTTGAGCCCGTCAATCGGCCGCATGTGGAAGCGGGTGGCGGGTGAGAGAGGGGGAAATCCTCCAATCCTCCGCCTCTCTGATTCACCGAGCCGCTGGGCTGGTTCGGACTCGGCCTGGGTGCTCTAGTGTCACGATCCGGTCCGAAATGGGGTTACTCCGGTCCGGGATTCATTGTTGTCCTGTGTAATGTTCCCTAATGGTTTTCACCTGTGTTAATTCTATAAAGCTGCCCTGTTCGTTTCTGTCCGCTGTCAGGTCTTTAACGTTATGTTCCATGTTCACCAGTGTCTACGTCTCGGATGTCTCCCCTGTCTTGTGCTTCACCCATTAAACCCCTGTTTTGTGATGTCAGGTGAAAGCGTTCTTCATTCCTCGTTTCCTCGTCACTCTTCGTCCTCCTCTCCGTTCACCCGCCACGTCATGCCCGCATGGACGTGACAGAAAGACCTGACCCGCATTTGGACGCCACCTGACGCAGCCCCGCTGAGATCGGAGGAGCCGCGACTCGCCGGGAGGACGCCGCCAGCTTCCTTGTCCCTGGCCTTCCATGGCTTCTTGTCCTGCAGGGTCCCGACCCCTGCCTCTCAGTCCCGTGTCTGGCGGCGTTGAAGGTGAGGAGTGGCCATTCATGGACGTGACAACAAGACCTCCAGCTCCTTTCTCAAGTAGACGCAAACCTCTTACAACCCCAGGATTATTGGGGTTTCAATGCTAGGACCATTATTGAATTGAGTTAATTAAGCATTTGAAGTATTTATTGTTTTTTTTTAAATTATTATTATTTATTTAAATTAGCTAAGAAGGGGTCAGAGCATGCTCTGGGCCCCTATTGGGAAGCATTTGGGGGTCCTGGTGCACAATGACTCACCCTTTTTGAGGTGAGCTCTCTGGGGGTCCCGGGGCAGCAGCAGGCTGCAGGGCTGTCTGAGTGGCTTGTCGTACGCCCCACACACTCGCGTGTCGGGGTAGAGGACGCACAGGAAATACAACGGGCCTTCGTCACGCAGGTCGGCCACGTGGCAGACCTCCTCTTCCTCGCAGCCTAAAGTCACCGGTGAGAGGACAAGCATGCAAGGACCACACTTATACCCACTGGGGAGATGAATGATCAAGTAATCGTGCAAGCTTTCAAATTTAAAGAGCAAACTGATCAAAGTTGAATAATGTTAGATGTGCAATTTTGTACGCTTGATAGTCTTTATGGTAAATAGATTGTTAAATACAAAACACATATCACATTGCTGGGACTGCTGTATAGAATAGTACAGTTTTCATCCAGCTCCCTTTTTCTAACTGTTGCCCTCCAAGTGCACAGCGAAATACTGTAAGTTGTGAGAAGTTGCAGAGGAGACCGCTTCTTTTTGTGTATTTCGAGATTCAGACGGAGGGACTCCTACGTTGTAAGCAGTACCGCTGGACCTCCTGCGGTGTGTACTGATGCTTGAATATCCAGTACCGCTGGCTGGGGACGTCCTTCCCAGCATCCACTCGAACGTCGGCGTGTTCCAGAGCACCAAACAGCTCGCCGACAGCATCTTCGAATAGATTGCAGCTTTTAACTCTCAAACCATGGCAGGGCCCTTGATGAGCCGCGAGATCAGATGAAGAAACGGGTGGGCCCTCTAGGAGGCTTCTGGGTGCTCATACCTGAAGAAAGTCCTGCTGCTGCGGTTGATAGTTCACTGGGTGCACCGGCACAGGCCGAATCTTTTTGCCGGATGTTCATGTCACTATCTGGGAACAACAATACAATAAAATCATCTAGACTTTCTACAAATATCTCTCCTCTTCTGCCTTTAAATAGCATTTGGTACATTAGGGAGACATTGTCCACCAACCTTTCCAGAGGTAAACGTTCTGGAAGCTGATGATGGAGGCCTGGTAATCAGTTGTATTTTTGCTTGTGGCAGGAAGGGCTGCATCAGCTGCAAGCATGAAAATCAGGACCAGAAAGCAGTAATGAACAAAGCACGTCAGCACGTCTGTGCCATTATAAGTGAATGTGGCAGCCGCTGTTCATCCAGCGGTAATAGACATAAGAGAAAAAGTATGTGTGAGCTCTGGGGTGTGAAGGCAGTGCTGTTTTATTGGTGGCTCCTGGGAAACATTCGTGCCAAAAACAGCCGTGATCGCGAGCCTGGTGTTATGAACTTGCTCAGATCTCTTATGGAGGAGCCGCACTCACTGATGGTGAACATCTGCCCTCCAAGGCTGAAGGTGAATTGTTTCCTTTGTTTGTTGTACCGGAGTCCCGCACCGCAGACGCGTGAGGATGGGCCCAAGCCAGCCATGTCCCAGTCGTCCTCACTGCAAAGGAGCGTGTCGGGGTGGCTCAGAAAACCACACATGACAGTTCCTGCAAAAAAAGTAAGAAAAACTATATATTTAACATCTGTCCAATCACAGCAGATCTTCTTGCATCCAGTCAGGAAGGGCTTTGATACCAAAACTCTCATAATTGCCTCCTGAGACCTTCACATTTTCCAGCTTGGACGTCTAATCATCTAGTTAGCTCAGCTGTGATGTGCTCTGAACACTAAAACCCTTCAGAGCATGTAGGCCAGAAATGTGTGTATTATACGTTCTCCCAGTGACCTTCAGAACAGATGAGTGAGGAAGGTCAAAGTTTCATTATCAAAAAGCAAATCTGAACATCTCACCTCCGTGGAGGACGTTCTGGTTGAAGATGAAGCCATCGCAGCATGTCTCCCTGCTGCAGGCATCCAAACAGTAGCGGTGAGCATCTGCCACAGTCGTTCCATCTGCCTGAAACACTGCTGTGCTGTACACACCCGCGCCAGCCTTGCGAAACCCGGGTCTCTGAAAGGTCTTCTGACCAACCACACTGGAGAACTCATGAGCTTTAGGGAGAAGAGAAGAACTTTTTTAACCCCCCACTTTAGAAGTAACTTGTTGAATGACCCCAACCATTTACCACACATATACTCTTCATGTAGCTTCGTGCAAAATGCCATCAAAGACCTCTAGGAGATGTTGAACTTACCTAAATATAAAGTATAAAAGATCCTAGGCTTCAATTTCACCTTATACCCTCTAGGAACTCACTGACACATGTCCTCGAGAAGTCAACTTACTACCATTGTGTCCCTGAGCAAGACACTTAACCCTGAGTGTCTCCAGGGGGATTGTCCCTGTAACTACTGATTGTAAGTCGCTCTGGGAAAGGGTGTCACATTGTTGGCTCCATTCAGTCTCTCCCAATAGGGTTTCTCGCTGCCAATTGGTCTGGATGTCCGCAAAAAGACTTGGCCCTTCTTGATGCAACCCTCCCCACTTACTCGAGCTTGGGACCAGCAGCAAGAAACGCATGGTTACATGGATTCCGCTAAATAAAAGAATGATACGCACTCTTCTTTCGCAGGATTGTCAGACTCGGCTTCTTGCCCACGTTCACCTTCAAAGAACAGCTCAGGCTCTGGAAGAGCTCCGCACTCGGGTTCCCCAAAAAGCCTCCGCTCTGCAATCAGACACAAGAGGAGGGGGACTGAGGACAAGTCATCAAGTGGGGAGTCGGTGTCTGAGGAAGAAACGACTGCTGCACACTGTATGTTTGCTCAACGTTAACCAGAAGCCCAGTATCTTTGAAGGCATTTCCAGGAATCCTTGGTCTACACCAGGGTGCTGCTGACCACCATGGTTGGGTAGATTCCATGCCCAGGGAGCTGTGATTGGGTGGTTACCTGCTGAGATGTCTTGCAGTCAACGTTGGCTGAGTCTGTGCTGTAGACATCACACCGAGTTTGTCCTTTTTGAGCGAAAACTGACACATGATGACAAGATTCATCCTGGGCGCAGTCTAAAGGTAAAACAGTTGAAAATGTGTTGGACTCAAGAGCCAGATGTTTAGGAAAGGCTTTTACTGAGAAGATACACCATGAAGAACACAGTGTTCTAGACCACATCTTTCCAATGGAGACTGTCAGACTTTAAGCCAATGTGGGAGCGAAAAAGTTTCTCCTAAAGCCTGCATGAAACAAGCTACACACATGCAACCGCTGACAAACCTGTGTGTTTCTTTATATGGTGACCAGTGGGTTCCCATCAGGAACATTGTAAAGCCCTTCTAAAAGCATTTACTTGACTCACCAGACACACACTTCCGTATGTGGGTCTCCAGTGGCAGGTCTGTGTCTTCTGAGCGGAGAATGACCAAGTCAGAGGCTCCCAGGACCAACTTTGACTCAGGGACGGCCTCAAACTTCTCCAGCACTGAACAAATAAACACAAATGTTGGAAGTGTTTGTGCGAGGAGGACATGGGATGACAAAAACTACTGGCCTAAAAAGACCAAAAAAGGACCGTGTGGTATTTCTACCAATTTGGTAACACCGTGGAGAATCTCATATTATTATTAATGAAACACCAAATTACCAACAAACTACACAGCTGCAGCATATCAAAACAGCATTTAGGAAAAGTCTGTTTTCTCAGTAATGATTTGGAAATGACAGATTAACAAACAGTTCGGCAAATCCCAGATGGAACTCTCTTTTGGCAGATGAGAGGAACTGAGTTCAGCCAGCGGCTGACACTTTGGTTTCAAGCCAGGCGTCTCTAAATCTATTGTATATGTATGAATACCAGGGACGTCTGTATTATTTCCTGTCACACAGAGTTTATGACTATAATTCAAAAATTGTAGCACTAATTAATACTAATAAAGTGGAAGTGAAGTGATTGTCATTGTGATACACTGTGATACAACGAAACGTGTCCTCTGCTTTCACCCATCACCCTTGGTGAGCAGTGGGCAGCCATGACAGGCACCCGGGGAGCAGTGTGTGGAGACGGTGGCACCTCAGTGGCACCTTGATTATGGGGCCGCTTCCTTAACCGCTGCCCACAGATACCCACAGATATGATAAGCAAATTACAGTTTCAGCACAAAACCAATGAATTAGATTAATTAAAACTAAACTCAGTTCAATGATGCGGACAGAACTGGAACACTGTCAGATCAGCCAATCAGCTCTCTACCTCGGCATTCCTGCTCAGTGATTGGCTGCTCAGCCGAGGTCCACGACAACACTGTTCCTTCTGATGTGACGCAGAACCACCGGCCGGAGGAGGGGTCCTGCTGGGCAGGTAGGAAGCCTCCCTTCTCCGAGCACCTCATCCCACTCTGCTGACACCGTGTCACACCTGTAACATCACCGCCTGGGGTTAAAGTTCAAAGTCAGTAGTGATCTGTTAATAAGTTTTTACTGTGATTATGGAAGGACACATGGTCCTGTTTACATTTAAACCTTTATTTATGTGTTGCATCTGAAAAATACACTGTTCTGCAGGTTTATGCTGTGCTGTAGAGTGTGTGAGCACAGCTGCTCTGCACAACCCAGGCAGGTTCACAGTGGGAGGTAGTGACCAGAGGAAGAGGTGCATCGTGGGTAATGGGAAAACGGCAGGCTATTTTGGGCTCTGTGGCTTGGCCGTGCCGCTGACTCACAGTGTGTGGCACTGAAGGCCCCCTGAGCCACTGTGGAGGTCCCAGCTGGGCACAAGCTGCACGAAGTCTGACCCGCCTCGGCCTGGTAGGAGCCCTGAGGGCACGGCCAGCAAGCGTCGGCGCTGGAGGATGAGCCAGCGGGGCAAACCACTGCAACAAACAGACACATCACGATCATCACTTTTCCCACAGCAATTCATTTTGGTGATTCAGTGGGAAAAAGTCCATATCTCCCAGATCAACGTACCACACCCTGCACCATCCGGAAGCTTCCGATATCCAGGTAAACAGCCGAATGTAGGAGCGGCGCTCTGGATAACAGCGCTGTCCGCCAAGACCAAAGACTGATAGGGTTCACTGCTCATCAGGTCCAGAAGACCCTTACCAAGCCTATCATCACTGAATACCACCTCTGTAGACAGAAAACATCCCAGCATCCTTCACTCACAACCTTCGTGACCGCTGGCCATTTCAAAACTTGTAAAGAAAACAACAAATAACATAAATAACAGTCCAAACTCTCTATTGAAGTAATTCAAGGACAAAAGCAAGTAATTTTGCTGTTTGTAGCTAACCTTCAAAGTACAATGTGTATGGGAAGAACATACGGAAATAGATATTATTCAAATAAAATATAATATAATTATTATACAATTAATATGATGTTTATTACATAGTACTACATAGTCAGTCAAATCACATGGTATTAAACGAAATCCACATGAAGTGATCCGATCACCTATATCATGGAGATCAGGAAAGACGCTGATGGGCAGGGCGGAGAGTTCTGCGCTGAGTGTGAAGTTCGCCGTCAGCCGATCCACGCCGACGCACTCCAGCGAGACAGACGACTCGTCACACAGCGACGCCGCAGTGGTCTGGCCCACCAAGGGAAAC
Source organism: Denticeps clupeoides (assembly GCF_900700375.1). Classification (NCBI taxonomy): domain Eukaryota; kingdom Metazoa; phylum Chordata; class Actinopteri; order Clupeiformes; family Denticipitidae; genus Denticeps; species Denticeps clupeoides. The sequence goes on along the minus strand of NC_041713.1, from coordinate 4,277,524 downwards.
TGTGACAATTCAGCACACGTGGGGAGTACTGAGAACTGTCTGGATTCAGTTTTTAAATGTCTGAAACCATGTTGACTTTCTTTAAGGTTGAAGGGTCTTTCATTGTCATTTACATGAAAAAGTGTTCAAAAATGATAAAATATTACCTAAATACAGACACATTATTGTAAAAACCGCAGGGTGTAAGTACGATGACCAGGGAGGCCTGGAGTTGGCCAGTCTTACAGCCTCAGGATAAAAGCTGCATTTGATCCTGGTTGTTCTTGCCCTGACCCCCCGAAGGGCGGTTCGAATGGTTTCAAAACTGTTTCCACTTTGTTTGCGATATACTCCTACAATCCAGTAACACATTCATAGCACAGAGAAATTCAAATCTGTTGTTGCCCACTGTAAGGGCGTGCGCACTTCTGCAACCGGCTTGTTTATAATTTCATAGACGTAAAATTTTTCATAGATTTTCATTCATTTGCACATATCCTATTGAATTAGAAAATAAATGTACTTAAGTTAAGTAGTGTAGATTTGGAAATATTTGTCAGATAAGTCTTCTTTCTGCTCCGAACTGACCGAACCCTGCAGCACATGGCCAGATGTTGCATGGCAGCACTGGCAGAACCCACAAGAGCCAGCTGGCTGATGGGTATGAGACGGGTGGCAGACAGTACCTTCAGGCCGCACAGCCCATTGGCTCTCATGTCACGGAGCAGCGAGGACTGGAAGGTGCTGCTGCGAAGGGATACGCACGGCCTCTGGCCCTCTGGCAGGGAGAGTTGCATCACGGCACCGCCACGTACCGTCTGCAGTGGCTGATATCCTGGGAAAAAAAGATTCTGAAAATCAGCAAGCTCGTTTCAGTCGGCTATGACCAATACAGACACATACAAATACACTATGATACTTTTGCTGTCTTTAATAGTTATTCATTGTTTATTGGTTTTACAAAGGCATGGAGTTGAACCTCAAAAACTGAAGAAATTCATTAGGAAAGGAAGGTTCAGAGACGGCAATGAGCACACAGCAAAAACCACAGCGAGATCCACCCAAGAACAACACTAGTGAAAGAAGCCATAGCAGAAGGAGGAGGAGCCAAATGATCGAGCGCTACCGGGAAAGGCCTGACTCACTCGAGCCAGGAGTGCCTGAAGAAAGCACGCGCTGCACCCAAACACAGTCCCAGGGATGGAAAATGCAAATTTCCCTCTCAAACTGGCAACAGAACAGGATGGAGCCGATTAAGATGCACTCTAAATCTTAACTCTAATTCTTTCAATATTGTCTAGATAAATATATATATTTAGGACTTATTTCAAGAACAATTGGCATGTTCTCATTCACATTCGACAACTGCTTAATCTACACTGGGGTCTTGGGTACCGGAGCCAATCCTGGGTCATGACTTGGGTGAATTTTTTTACAGAATATTGAGCTAATGCTACAGGTCTGATTTTTTGGCAGTGTGGCGATGCCGGTGAAGCTGTTAGTGGAGCGACTGTGAAGTTTTTGTTCTCAAAACCAGGGTTAGAATGATGGTGGGGCTAAGGGGAGATTGGCTGGCTCCATGACAAATTTGTGCACATCCATGCACATTCACAACCAGAGAGCGCCATCTAGTGGTGCATCCACATATATATCACTATATATCACTGGCAATATCACCTTTGCCAAAAACAATCTCACCATACAACAATCTCTTTACATTCTTAACATCCAAACTGCTTAATAATATCAGTACATGCAGAAATATGCAGCATGGCTGAAAGCGGGACCCAACACCCCCGTTCCTCAAAACCTCCACTGGCTTCCTATTACCCATCTCAGACCGTTCAAAATTCTCCTCCTCATCTTCAAGGCTCTCCACAACCAGGCCCCCTCCTATCTTTCTGAACTTCTCCACCACCACATTCCTTCACATTCCCTCCGTTCTGCCGATGCCAACCTTCTACATCCATCTCTCAGGACAAAGCACCGAACCTTCTCTGTAGCCGCACCCTCTCTCTGGAATCCCCTATTACAACCCATCGGACAATGTACAGACTTGCCTAGTTTAAAGTCCCTTGCCATAGTCGTCAGCTCTGTGCTATCACAGACCTGCATATGTTCTGTTGTTCTTTTCGGTTATCTGTTTTTCACACGTGTTGAGTTTAAACTTTAAACCTCTTGGTCATAGACCTTTTGCTAATTGGTATGTTATTAACCTATGAATAGAGTTTAAATGAACTGCATGTGCACTTGCTTTTTGTACTCCCCAGTTTTAAGTAAGGCAACTCTGCGTGCCTTTAAAAGAGCTCTATAAATAAAATGTATTATTATTAGTAGTAGTATTTACTTTGGCAGGTATTCGAAAGTAGGCCCGTCAGCCAGGCCTTGTTCTCGGGGTCGCAAGGGAACTGCTGAGTTGGAAGGGCGCTGATGTAGCCCTCATGACATATAAGAGTGCAAAGCTGCCCCTGCTGGTCAGACTGACATACTACAGTGCCATGAGGGATGCTGGGGACCCCAAATGGAAGTGGGCACAGAGGACCTGTTGAAAAAATAAAAATGATAATCACTTGTGTCTAATGTCACAATTCATCACTTTAAGTTTTTTAAATGCATGGATGGAGATTCCAATACATTTGAAGTCAATTGAATGTAAGCAGCATGTTATTTTTTTTTTAAGCACAATCCATAAGCTGCAGAAGGTGGGACATTGGATCGCCACTTACTGCTGCAGCTGGGGGTCCGGCCAGTGCTGCGGGGGATCCTGGTGCCTTTCAGTTCCAGTCCCCTGTCAGTTGACACACACCAGCAGTCCGACTGGTCACACTGCAGCGGGGAGAAGAGGCTTCCGGCTTCCTGGCAGTCCGGCGAGTATCCAACCCCAGCCAGCCGGCTCCGAACCTGACCGCTCAGTAGGGCACACCAGCCTGGGCCTAAGGACCAGCAGAGCGTGGAACCACAGGGTGAAGATTTTTCTTTCAGGTGTCAATTTAGTCAATATACAATATTATATATATATTGAGAATTGTTCTTAAGCAGATCGTATTCTAATAGTATGTTTTACCATCGAAACCAAGAACCATCAAAGAAGCCATCAGTTCTGCCATGGTTGCAAATTAGAGAGACATGCATCATGTATGAATGAAGGAATGAGTGAAGGAGGGACGCACACTTGTATTCTCCAGCAGAATCCTGCAGTGCAGTCTGAATGTAGTTGCCAGTAATGGGACTGAAGCACCGGGCTACCGAATCGTCAATTGCCTGAGCCTGCAGGACTGAAAAGTCTCCATTCTACAAATACAGACACAAACCATTGAGTAAATGTGTGCCAAATATTTCAATTCTGTCTGTGAAGGAAAGCCAACCTCTTCACAGGTAGGGATGTATGTAGAAGCGCTCCAGTCTGACAACTGAGCTTGGGCTTGGGCTCTCTGGCATCTACTCTGGCCTGAAAGAAATAAATCTCCAACGTCAGGTCACACTCAGCATGTCACTCCAACATTTTGATGGAAGCGTGAAAAGAAACAAATCTGTTTACACATAGGAGCTGCTCGGTATCGCAGGGATCCTGGGATGTAGCGGCCCTCCTCATCAACGCACCAGCAGTGGCCTGGACAAGACAGATCTCGTTAAAGATGGAAAGCTGATTTCACCGATTTAGAAGAGAAAGTGGGTTTTTTTTTTCTCGTGATAAAAGAATGGAGAATGATTTACATCTGCAGAATGTTGCATCGCCCTTCCGTTATTGTCTGCCTCCTTTTCCATTTAGGACGTTCGTTTTCATTTTCGTTTTAATGTCTCTCGACTTGCACAGAAAAACCATGTGGAACGAAATATGTGTCTGTGAATCAGGCTGGGATGTCACTAAACAATGATGTGATGTTTGTCGAACCCCTTCTTTTACCACAGTTGTGGCTTTAGGAATTTGAAGACTGGTTTGGAGCAGTTGGCGGAAACTGTCTCAGTCATGTGCTTGGTGAGATTTACGCTTCTTTGGGGTTAAAGCGTAATTTTCAGACTCATTAAAAACGGAGGACAGATCACCCCATAACGATTAAGCCGTTCACGAAATAATTTATTCTATTTATATTATACACTGCATGCATGAGCTCATACAACCACTGTAGCTAGAAGAGGGGAACACTGTATAAGCATATATTTGAGTAAATGGACATCAAAAAATGTTACCTGTGCTCAGGTGACACTGCCTTGGTAACCACTGACCCAAAGCATCACATTGGGGTCGGTAGGGCTGGTAGCCCAGGAGAACACCCTCCCTTTGACCCTTGGAAGCCAGGAGATTGAAGGCTATGAAAGATTTTAAAATATATGTTCATGTCCAGCCTTAACCACTAATTTGGCGTTTCTGATTTGCTAAATATATGCTAGTGCTGTAGGTAGACAAAGAGTAGCTGTGCCCATGTAACTCCACTCACTGCACAAGTCATGATAATGTTTAAAAGGTGGCTGTGAGGGGTGGGGCTTAGAATGGGCAGGACTGAGGAGTTTCACTTTTGATTAAAGGGTGCTAATAATGCTTTTTAAATTTTGTATTTTGTATAAATGTACCCAGTAAGGGGCATTTTGAGCCACTTTCATACAATAAATCCTGACTTACAACACATTTAAACCCTTCCATTGTACCCTAAAAGCTATATAAACTTGTCTATTTCTGTAAAACTTATTTTAATCACAATGTCTTTGTACAGCACATTTTGTACAGACACTTTTAATTGTGCTCTATAAATACATTTTCAAAGGTCAAACCAGTGGAAGAAATACCACTGGAAAAGTTTGATAACGTTGTCTCTAAAGAGAGTTAAAGAGCTAAAGGAACAGTACTGGAATGTGCTGCAAGGCGAAGGGCGGAGTCGCTGTTGCTTAGCAGGGCCTCTGTGGGTGGAGCTTCAGCCTGTAGCAGTTCTTTAGCACTGAGCCGTATGCTATTTGCTAATAGGAACCCATATCCCAGGGGAATGTGGGAGCGGTTGGAGAGGGAGATGTACTCGTTTGCTTCGCCCAAGAACCTGGTCAATTCCTGCATGGCTTGAGAACATGACTCTGGACCTGAGTACGAAGAAGCAGAAAAATCAAGTTTCTACATAACTTGGTTAATGAATTATTATAGTCTAGCCACATAACAAATGTCATTGTGAATACCTCACTTCACAGCAAATACAAAATGGCAATGCATGCTCATAGGTTGAATTTGTGGAAATGTTTCAGTGACTAGAATTTTGTAATAGTTGAAGCGCAGCATCTTGATGCACTCTGTTGTGGTAGCAAACTCACATTTTGGAGTTTCATTGGGAAGAACTTTGGTGCCAGGCACCGCCTGCCCGTCTTTGCCCACACACCAACAATGGCGGAGGTCAAAGTTGTTGAGGGGGACGCTGAAGTCTGAGAGATGTCCTGGGTACATGACAGCATTTCCCTGAAGAAGCCTCCACAAGGAGAGGGGGTTCAGAAATACAGAGGGTCCAAATACAGCGTCCACCTGCCCTTCAGTCACTTCCTTGGGGACGTCTGTGAATGCAGCAAACTTTGCCAACATGGGAAAGACTTTGTGGTGTCCTGCTCTGAAGAGTGCAGCAAGGAAGTCACTGAACGAGGCCCTCGCTTCAGTTGAAGTCCCATAACCCCTCAGAATGGTGAGGAACTCTGAGACCAGCAGATCTTTCCCATTGTTGTTGATGCGCACCCACTCACGGTAGAATTCAAAGGCCTGCTCCGGTGGACCATCACACTGGATCTGGTGCCATCTGCCGTCATCAGAGCATTGTGGAATGTAGATGTCCGAAAGACGTGTCATGGAAGACGGATCAGATTGCACAGAGCACACTGCATTCAGAAAAGCCTGAGAAGCCTTGGACTGGCAATCAGTTGGACCTGGAGGTGAGAAAATACAGAGACAAGTTGCAAGATTTCATTGCAAAAGACATGGCAAAAGTGTATGTGAAATGATTGTCATTGTGAAACACTGCAGCACAGCACACGGTGCACACAACAACATGTGTCCTCTGCTTATAACCCATCACCCTTAGGGAACAGTGTGTGGGGACAGCGGTTTGCTCAGTGGCACCTCAGTTGCACCTTTTGCGGCTCGTGATTCAACCTTCTGATTATGGGGCCACTTCCTTAACCGCTAGGCCAACCACTGCCACTGTGGTTATGGGGTTATACAACAGCACCACTGTGTGCACAGAGCACCTAGGCTGTTTTGGGTCCAACAGAAGTGCAGGGCAGGAGAACTTAATTAGTGCTAATAAAAAAATGCATTTTGCAATATATAATTCAGTTGCTTTACTCACACTGTTGCAAAGTCCCAGGTATCTGTGAGCTGTACCTCACCCCACTTTGGTCCATGCAGAAGCAGTTGTTGCCTTGGCACTGCATAGCCACATAGGTCCCATCCTCTTCACATTTTGGGATGAAGGTCTTGGCCCCAGCTGACAGGCTGGCTTTAATTCTGATGGCCACCTCTCTCTCCTTCACACATTGTGTTGGGCATCTTGGCTTCAGGTCCTGCGACCTTGACCCTGGGACCTCTAGTCCTTGTGAGTCAACACACCAGCATTCTGAACCTAGACACTGGACTTCCTGGTATTGGCCACTTTCGGTGCACTGGGGCACATACATTAATGAGTCAGGTCTTTCAGACCCACAGAACCCTGGCTGGGAGCTCTGGAACATGGCCTGGAAGAGGGGACCTAGCTGAGTGCTGTCCTCAAGCTTCAGCAGGCCAATGGCTTCTCTTAGGGTGGACAGGAAAAGTTCATTCTCCAGCGTCAACACCACCAGTTTGATGAGATTCTGGTTGCGCTTCAGATTAACAGAGCGCCCATATGCGTCTTTGATGTCCTGGTTTAGGTCACCCATCAGGACACCTGATCCAGATTCTTCAGAGAAGACCTTGGCCAGCTGTTGGAAGTCACCTCCGACTTCTGTAAGGCCAACTTGGCTGAAAATCTGACTGAAGTCTAAGGTACCCATGGACCCAAGTGCCCCTGAGAAGTTGAAACTGCCAGCATTCTTCAGGAACTTTCCACCAAAAAGGTTCTCCTGTAGTCTCTTGGGGTTTGATGCAAGTGCCAGGGCTTTCAGTGCCAGGGCGCCAGAGGGGAACATTCCCTGTACCATCTCAGCCAGAACGTCTCCCAGGTCGGCAGGCTCAGACTCGGGCAAGAACCGGAACAGCCCAGATTTGGCCAGGAGTTCCTGGAATTCTTGGCTGCAGACAGAAAGGGTAGACGGGTCCGAAGGGCTTGAAGAGAAAACGTTGTGATGGCTGAAGTATCCAGCGGGGCCATAGAAAAGCCTAGAAAGGGCTTGTCTCCTCTCTGACATGCAGTCCTTCCCTGAAATGTCTGTATAGCAAAAAAAAGATAATTAAATACAGTATTGATCAGAATTATAATGGGTTGCCCAGTGGGAAACCTCACTTACTGCCATTGTTCCTGAGCTAGATTCTTAACTCTAAGTTGCTGCATGGGAACCCTCCTCATAACTACCTACTGCCTGTCACTCTGGATATGGGCGACTACAAAGTGGTACAATTTTTGACTTAGATAGACAATGTATTAGTTTCCGACATTCTGACTTGTCAGACCCATTTAGCAATTAGCATTTTTTTCACCTTGACCAGCTTTATGAAATAACAAGCCACATCCTGATTGGGTACAGAGTGGGAGAAAAGCAAACGCCACCGACTCACTGCAGCTGGGTTGTCCATCTTGGCGCGTCCCAAACACCTCTTTCCCTTCAGAGTTCACACACCAGCACTGTCCATCAGACTGGCACTGAGTTGGTGCATAGGCGCCATTGGCATCACAGGTGGCCACAAAAACGTTGGCAGCTTGGGAAGCTGCAGACCTCTCGCTTTCACAGGGGGTGGGGCCTGAGTTCATGAGATTCAGCAAACATTCTATAATCACGTTACATCATGATATGTGCATGTTTTATGGCTAACTTGGGGAACTCACATCTGAACCTCCCAGACAAGGCCAGTTGGATGGCGAGGAATCTCCTCTGCAGCACACGATACAGGTTGGACTGGGAAAGGGAGCGGGCGGGGCCCATGCCTGAGAAGGCGGTGTCATAGACCTCATTCAAGAGCAGCTCCACACCTGGCAGCACAAATGCAGGTCAACTAAATGAAATTCCAATCGAAACAATGGAGCGAGAAAATAGATGAGAAAACAATGTTTAAAGCCATTTAAACAGGACAGAGCAACATTAGTTTATAGAAAGCTGACTGTTTGTATTTCTGTAACATTTCACCTAGAAATGTAACATGGTCAGTGTTTTGTAACACATGCAGTCCGGTCAGACAGAGATTCTGACTTCAAGTTGCATGGCATTTCACCTGTGCTGCCCATCTCTCGACCACGGCTGTCCACACAGAAGCAGTAGCTGGAGACCTCGGGGAAGGCCATCCGGAAACCGCTGAAGCTCTGGAACATCTCGGGAAACCTGGGAGTGACGCGTAGGAGCAAAGACGGGCCATTAAAAGATCATTACTATCTTTCAGCCAGCCAGCTTCATTCCGGCTTTACATCATTTGACTGTGTCTCCAGACCCCAATTCCCCCGGTTCTATTACAGCTCCGCTCATCTTAGAAATATGTGAAACCGTACACTAGGAATTCCACCATCACCTGCGCTTCTATTAGGCCGAGTCTGCTAACTGGCAGGAGAAGAAAGAACAAACGTCCGACTGATGGATGGAGAGCGATAGAGAAATGAAGGGAGAGAAAAGCATGGCGATGTGGAAAACAAAGGATCCCTGAGGCATCCAAATCACCAGGCCATTCACACTGCAATCTGCTTTCCAGCTATCTCTGGAATCTCTAAATCTCTCTATTTTACTCGTTACGAGAAACTCTCCCCAGACTGTCAGCAGAGATGACAATCGTATGGAATTACTGCTGAAATTACTTGAAGGCCAAGTGCTAAAAAGAAAAAAAAGTAGCAATGAAATCCATATCGTGAAGGAACGGACCCACCAATCATACAACCACACATACATGCATTTATTCAAGTCTTTGTTCCTTATGCTCATGTTATTCTGAATTTGCCTGCAGGGGAGAGTGAGTCTGTACTTCTACTGCCACCTAGTGGCGTTAAAGTTAACGCTTGGTAAAATAACCATAAAATTAAACATCAGTTACCCCAACAAGTCTTCTGTTAAAGAGATTTTCATGCTCGCCTGTTGAAGGTGTGCAGGAGGTCGAAGGGCGTCCGGTCTGTGGTGTTGACAAACTTGCACTGCACTGGAAGGAAACTGCCGTCATCCGAGCACTGAGGAGGCGAGGGGTCACCCACCCCATGGAGAAGACGGCGCTCTCTGACCTCACAACTGCCTGGACCTGGGAGCCAAGAAGAGAAGCTGAGAGTGTACATTCAACAACTCCCGGATAATACATTTTAACAATGCTGCTATAAAACATGTCATGTGTATGTAAAACGTCTGTGACGTGTGACATGTGGCTCCCCAATAGGTTGCCACAGACCAATCAGATTGTCCTTTGATGTTTTTGCTGTGTCCAGAGAAAACCCTGATACAGGAGTACAGTGGTCATCCACCCCCAACAAGACTTTCCCGTCATGGCACCTCAGGCCATTTGTTGCCCGTTTGGCACCCTGGTGAGAGGGAGTCCACATTTCGGAAATAAAGTGGGGGTCTTCATTAACACGTGATCGTTCAAGGACGTGGAATCTCCCATCTCACACTCAGTATACGAGGTTCTAGGTCTTGCTGTAGTGGCCCAGTACCGATAATCAACCCAACTCACAGAAAGACGGCCTGCCCTGCTGCCGGGTGCCGTAGATCTCCATGCCCTCCTGGTCCACACACCAGCACTGGCCTGCAGCCAGATCACACTGAATGGGCTCGTACTCGCCCACATCAGAACACTGTGGCACCATGGTGACCTCATTCTCGCTCTGCAGGACGCGCTGTCGGTGAAGCTGGCACGAGGTCAGACCTTCAGGCATCAGACACAGACACGCAGGTGTAAAATGCACCAAAGAGGACCTCCTCAGTGAAGCAATGTTAGAGGACCTTCCTAAATAAGCAGGTGCCTTCACCAAAGGTGTCATTAACACCATCAGTTCAACAACTAATAAGAAGATGTAATAAGAACATTTGGGTGTCAAAACATTTCAACCATGCAAAAAACACTGTCGCCTTGACCTTTGACCCCTCAAATCTAGTTGAATAGTTCAGGAAGAGTTCCTAGTCATTGGCAATAAGAACAAAGTTATGTTGCTTGGCTGGGAAGGAAAGTTTTGTAGCTCACAGTGCACAGAAGGTCCTTGCCGCCGGCTGCCGGGGACCTCCTCTCCAGTGGCGTCCACACACCAGCACTCCTTCTGTGAACTGCACTGCACGTGCCTACAGGACAGGGTCACACACAGTGGACACACGCTGCTTACATTTTGCTTTAAACCTGCCGCCTTTTTTCTTTACCAACCAAAAAGGACATTGCGGTCACCTGAAACGGCCGTCCTCGGTGCACTGGGGCACGTGTTCATGCCGCTGGGCCGTCCCAGCACTCCGCAGGGTCTCGCACTGGCTCAGGGACCCAGACTCCAGTTGGTACTCTAGATTACAGTGAAAAGCCTGTGGAGCTCAGCTGGTGCAGTGTGAGCACGTAACATTCATACATTGAACCAGACGAGCACAGAGACTCAGATTCAAAACCCACCTACTACCATCGTGTCCCTGAGCAAGACACTTACATTTACATTTACAGCATTTATCAGACGCCCTTATCCAGAGCGACTTACAATCAGTATTTACAGGGACAGTCTCCCTGGAGCAACTTAAGGTTAAGTGTCTTGCTCAGGGACACAATGGTAGTAAGTGGGATTTGAACCTGGGTCTTCTGGTTCACAGGCGAGTGTCTTACCCACTAGGCTACTAGCACCTTGTACCACCACACTTAACCCTGTGTGTCTCCAGGGGGACTGTCCCTGTCACTAATGAATGTAAGGAGCTCTGGATAAGGACGTCTGATAAATGCTGGAAATGTAAATGTAGATTAAAGTGCGTAATCGTTTCTCTCCAGTTAACCTTGTGAAATCAGACAAATGCAGAAAATGTCGGACATTCACTGAAACATCTTGTAAAGGAAACAAGGAACAAAGACGTTCGGAACGAGAGCTGTTGGTCTCACCTGAGATCTTGCCTCCACAAACAGCAAAACCGCCGAGCAGCACAATGGCGAGGCTAACGAGACCCATCTTTCCCCAGAGCTCACCCACTGTTGAGGGCGTCGCCGCGGCCCTTTATAAAGCGGGTCCGCATTGTGCCCCGTCATGCTGCCTCTGTGAAAGCAACGTTCGGTTGCAACCACCGGCCTCTCAAGGGCCCACTGTGACCAGCCAGACATGACACTTGGAGGTGAAGAGCCATCTCGTGAGTCGCCTGAGCGCTTCGTTCAGTATGCACGTCCTCTACATCTTTAAGTTTTCTTAGAGGGGTGCACTGGGTACCTGTGGAGACGTAATGCTTTTTTTGTGTGTGAAATGCGAACGGTTTGCAAACCAGTCTCTCCTTTACCTTCTTGACTGCTCTGCACCACTGTCATCATCACCATCTCAAACAGCTTCACGAAAATGCTAATTAACTTGAGTGAACCGTATTTCTTCTGCTGTGTTTCTTGTGTTCCTGGACATCTTCGGGGTGTAAACTAAGTCAGACGAAGAAAGACCCATCAATGAGCCTTTTTGACTGGTAATGCCATGGGCAGTTTGTGTTGGGGAGGTTCTGACCACAGTGTACACTGGCACAAAGACCCAAGTTGGTGAGCCAAAGGTGACAATGGCAACAACAAACTGAGAGAGGAAACCTTGAATGAAACCTTGAATGAAGACTCACGAAGGACTTGAAATACACTGAACAGAAATATAAACACAACACTTTTTGCTCCCATTTTCCATGAGCTAAACTCAAAAGTTCTTGAACATTTCTTACACACACAAAACACCCATTACTAAATATTGTTCAGAAATCCCATCTAAATCTGTGTCAGTGGCCAGAGATGATCCATCCCACCTCACAGGCAGCATATCAAGGTGCATGAAGGGGCGCCTTACACCTCCATCACATAAAGTTGATCAGGTTGTTGGTTTTTTGGCCTGTGGAATGGTGCTCCACTCCTTTTCAATATCTGTATTATAATGCTGTCGTAAACATGCTCAACGGGTGACATGCCCGGGATATTTTCAGCTTCCAGGAATAGTGTATCATTATCATTTTTAAGTGAAAATGAATTGATTGTCATTGTGAAACACTTTAGCACGGCACACGAAATGAGTCCTCTGCTTTCAACCATCACCCTCAGTGGCAGCTAGGCGGCTCGGGGATTTGAACCGGCAACCTTCTGATTACGGGTCCGTTTCCTTACCCACTAGGCCACCACTGCCCCAGTAGTAACCTACTGTTTGTTGTCCATAACATACACCTGTCCATACCATAACTCCACCGCCACCATGGGCCACTGGGTCCACAACCTGGACATCAGTGACCGCTCACCCAGACAACGCCACACGCTGTCTGCCATCTGCCCTGAACAGTGAACATCTGCGAACAGAACACCTCTCCGATGTGCCAGAAGCATTTACCAATTCAAGTCGGTCATGACGACGAACTGCAGTCAGGTCCAGACCCCGATGAGGACGACCAGCAGGCAGAGGAGCCTCCCTGGGAACGATCGTGACAGTTTGTGCAGACGTTGTTTGGTTAGGCCAACTGTCTGGGTGGCTGGAGGCGAACATGCTGGATTTGTTGGTCCTGGTCTGGTGTGGTTAAATGCGGTTGTGGGGCCAGTCGTACTGCCAAATTCTCTGAAACGCCATTTGAGACGGCTTATGGTAGAGAAATGACATTCCTGCAGTCAGGCTCCCTCAAAAGCTGCGACATCTGTGGCATTGTGCTGTGTGATCAAACTGCACATTTCAGAGTGGCCAATCAGCACCGTAATATGCAGCCTGAGAGGTGGGATGGATTATCTCTGCTCACTAACCAAAGATTTACCGTAGACAGATTTGTGAACAATATTTAAGAGTAATGGGTCTGTTGTGTATGTAGAAAACGTTTCAGATCTTTTGAGTTTCGCTCGTGAAAAATGGGAGCAAAAATAAAAGTGTTGCGTTTATATTTTGTTCAGTCTAGATATTACATGTACAGGGTACGTTTAACGTGGGCCTATAAGGTGGAAACGATGAAAGCTTGAGGTCAAACTTTCTAATAGAGAGGCCAGAGAAAAGATTTTATATTATTCTAATAGTTCTGATTAATCGATGCTGCCTTTCTCCAGGGTTGTTGGTTCGAACTCAGGACCCTTGATTGACCCTTGAGTTCACATGCCATCCAAGTGTTTGCGTGGCTTTATGGTATTTTACATGTGTAGGAAATTAAAACCTTTAGAATACACTCGTACCCGAACTTCGGTTTTTGTGTGTATGGGGTTTGCCTGTTCTCCCGTAGTTCTTCCTCTCACAGCCCCGCCAGAGTGCAGATCTTAGACTAGCATCATCATTGACCACAACTAAGCATCATTTCATCGTAAACTTGTACTTTTTTGTCTGTTACATGATACACAGGATGATTATGATAACAGAGAGCTTGGCCGTGGTTTTTGATTTATTGAATGCAGCAGGTGCTGTCAGTCAGTATTGCGCTTCAGATATCTGTTGCATTCTGCTGAAGTGAAGGTGACGGACAAGAACATTTCCAAAACTTTATAAAATGGGCACATGGGTTTCCTTTACCCTGACTGAAAACATAACCGCCTTCAAACCAAGATACTCACAAACTGTTTTTTATTTGTGAAGTTACCACCCACTTAATATGGACTAATATGACAGTTGCCCTTATCCAGAGTGTTTTACAATCAGTAGTTAGAGGGACAGTCCCCAAGGAGGCACTCAGGGTTAAGGGTCCCTCTCAGGGACACAATGGCAGAAAGCGGGCTTTGAACCTGGGACTTTGTGGTCTTCAGTCTCATAGCCTGGATTCACTTTGATGAACAAGATTCACATTGCGCAAAACGAACACAAGACAACAGACAACCAAGTGCTAAATAATCAGAGCATCTTTTAATGGGGATATACATACAGTTAATACCATAAAGTCTTAAATAAACTCTTTATGTACAGCTGTTACTTTTTCAGGTGAAAATCAACTTTTGTAGTCCCACTTAGTTCTAAAACACATTTTATACAGATTAATACAAATGGTGAATGCACACTAGCATTTCTTTTCAAGTATATTTTTGCCTTTTATATATTTTTGCCTCTTATTTATATATATTTATATACTCCTGTACAGTTAGAAAAACTGTTTTTATTTACTTATATATATATAAGAACATGTTTACTTAGCTTACTGTGCTGTTTCAGAAGAACAAGGTAAGAGACAAGGTGATTCACTTCAGAGACCAACTACCAGGCCTACATTTTCTCACGAAGAAGGAACCGACGGTGGTAATGAAGAGCCTTCGGACAGTTACGGGAGTCACGCGCTACTCTATGGAAAAACAAGTCATGCAATGCGCACCGTCCCAGTCACTAAGCCTACATTTCTCTTGAGCCAGACACACTGGCGTTGTAAACGTCAGGCCCTCGGGCCACTTGGCACGAAAACGAAGCATCATCCACTTATAGAATGACGAGATGTTAATAAAAAAAAAAATAAAAAAAAACGTAAGGAGAATGGCCTTGTTTATCGTCTCCGTGAATCAACTCCATTAACACCGAAACATTCATCACTGCACGTATGAAGGAACACACTCATTTACCTTCGACTGAATACAGAGTGTGTTTTAGTGAACTCTCGGGTGGTGTAAAACATTGCACTTTTCTTTTTTTTGCCAATTGGTGGAAATGAGCTGTAATGAGACTGAAAGGAGAAAGAAAAAGTGCTAGTAAATGAATGTGACCATGAGGAGAATAAATGCAGCGATTAAAAGGTGGTCCATGTGGGAGAACCTGTTCTCCCTGCAGACTGTTTATAAGCTGCCATTTGACTTTTGGCTGACGGGCCCAAGTCAGAACCAGAGGGAACGTCTGCCAGGGAAGTCCCCATGCGTTTCAGTCACCCGCTGGACGCGGAAATTTCCAGACGCTCCATATTGTCCCGCAGAGTGTTCAAGCGAATGACTAGGAGGATCCGGATGCTGGGAAGACGGCATTGCCGCCGTTGTTTGTGAGATCACAGTGTGCAAATGTCTGTGCGCGTGGGAGTGTTTGTGACGAGTGTATCAAACAGAACACAGCGTGCTCATCTGCTGCACTTTCCCCAGGTCTGTCAGGAGCTGGTTGATGCGACATTTCAACTGTGGCAGACGGCCCAGGGGGTCCGGGGGCTCCAGCTCTCCGGTGAAGTCGAGCCAGCTCTCCAGGACTTGGGAAGGAAAGAAAGAAAGAGTGTGAGGAAACCTAGCAGTACTAGCAGTAAACAGCTTGATTGCATGCATTATTTGGCTTTATCAATAAATGGGAAACAGACCCTTAGACCCCACTTCCTTCCCACATTAAAAGAATAAAGTGACTAATTACTAACTATTATTTGCAAAAAAAAAAGGTTTTAGTTAGGTTTTAGTTTATGTAGACTCTACATAGCCTACAGGATTATACAGGGTTTAGATTATTCTATTGGGATTTTATACATTTAATGTTAACTAATATAACTTTGGTAAACTTTGTGCTGACCCTCTGCAATCTCCCCAGGTTGGAGACCACTGACTTAGAATTTTTCTAAAAAAAATTCAGTCTGATAATCTTGTATGTGCTATGAAGTCTACCATCCAGCTCCTTTTCTATGAGGTCCATCCTGCCAGCCACTTGGTTCTGCAGGTCCTCAATGTGGGTGAGCAGGTTCATCTGCCACTGGAGGCAGTTCCTGGCTTGATCCACAGAGCCGTCATTCACACATCCCGCCAGGCAGATGGTACTGTCGTCCTAACACAGAGAAGGAAAAGCCTGGACTTACACATGGACTTAACATTATGATTACCTGCCTAGTACTGCATAGGTCCACCATTTGCTGCAACCTGAACTGCACTAGACATCTGAATATATGCTCTGGTATCCGGCGTCGAGCTGTCAGCAGCAGGTCCTTCAAGTACTACAAGATTGGACTTCTTTTCCCACAGACCTCACCCATCAAACTCTGCATGTTCCTCTCACCATTTTGAAGCAATTTACAGTGCATCCTGGTTTCATGCAGCAGACCATCCTCATGAGTTAAAAGAAAATGATTCATCCAGTTTACATTTACATTTACATTTACAGCATTTGGCAGACGCCCTTATCCAGAGCGACATACAACGTGCTTTCAAGTTACCATCGATGAAGAGATCAATTCCGGTTCACTAGGACCCCTACTATGAATACATCTATTTTATTCACTCTGTTGTAGATTCTGTACACAAAGTTCGCAAACAAGAAAATTACAATTTAATCTAAATATTCTTTAAAGAGGAAGGTCTTGAGCTGTCGTTTGAAGGTGCTCAGTGACTGAGCTGTTCTGACCTCGAGGGGAAGTTCATTCCACCACCGAGGGGCCAAGACGGAGAAGAGTCTAGATGAATGTTTTCCTTTTACCTTCAGAGATGGAGGGACCAGGCGAGCAGTACTGGAGGCTCGGAGTATACGAGGTGCAGTGTGAGGTGTAATAAGGGCTGTGAGGTAGGATGGTGCTGCTCCATGTTTGGCTTTGTAGGCCAGCATCAGTATTTTGAACCTGATGCGTGCAGCTACTGGGAGCCAGTGGAGGGAACGTAGCAGAGGGGTGGTATGGGAGAATTTGGGAAGGTTGAAGTTTAGATTCCTATGTGCCCACAGTTGGCCTTTCTCCTTCATTTTTTAACAAACACATTCCACATTGTACCATCTAGTGTTTTCCTCAACAAACTTTATGTCAACGAACCTTTTTGACATCATTAAGACAAGACAAGATGTAAATGTTGGTCATGTGACTATTTAACTATAACGAAATAAATCATCTAATATTGTTGGGCCGGCAAAAACTATTGTACCAGCCATGCATTATGTAATTTCTACCTGTACTGAAGAGCACTAAATTCAAACAATAAGCAATCCAAGTTGAAGCAAGCTTTGTGGTGCAGCTCACCTCGTCCTCCTTTCGTTGTGTTGTGAGCGTGTCCAGCCGCACTCCAGGCTCAGCCAGCCGGTGGTGCGTGTGGCCGAGTGTTTCAGCAGGCTTCTGGTAGCTGTGCTCGCTGGTGATGTAGGTATCTGTGTTTTGGCAAAGGCGGTCTCTGAAGTGGACGCAGTCCGGGACCCCCCCCATGGGCTGCTCCTCATCTGAGTTCACCCAGGACCGCGCCCACAAGTGTAAACTGGGGTTGTGATTGGCCCTTTTGAGATAAGGAGACCCAGTGTTAAAGCCATAACTAGCAAAAGGCTGAATGCCAAGCGCACAGAGGAGACAGATAAGAAAATGAGGTTGTGTGGAGCCTTACTGCAGAATGTCCATCTTCAGCTGCAGGCCATGGAGCACCTTCTTGACGCTGTAGACATCTCCCAGCAGCTGGTGGGTGGAGACAATTTTTTTGGCATTCTGATGGGAGTAGTTCTCGGTGAGGAAGGACAGGCCATACATGTGGCCCTTGTTGAGCCAGTCCTTGTCATGCCAGTACCTGGCATTGCATCGCTGCCCTGGTAGGAGAACACACAATTTATTTTGTAACTTTCCACCATACACTGTCTGATCGGTGCTTATTTGTAGTCATCTTTTCTTGAGCAAAATATACTCGTATCAGACAAGAACCAGATGAGTTAGTTCATGATCTAAAGGAGAGCTTGTTAACAACCAAGCACAATTTTAAAACAACATTGTAACAGTTAATATTTATTTGAACTGCAGTCCACTCCATTCATATTTAAAATTGAATCCTTCGACTACGGAAAATGGTTCTAATAAGGTAGTGTGTGTTTGTTACCTGGTGGGTCCCTGCAGATATAACAAATGTACTGGTCAGGAATGCTGTCCTCCAGAAGTCCCATACACACACTGTGTTGCCAACACATACACTCCTCACACTATAGACAGCCAGACACAGATGTAAAGAGTGAGCAACATATGAAATAAGGTGGGTTGGGGGGGGGGGGGGGTGAGTTACGGGTGCTGCAGCACCTGGATCATGAAACCGTTCTCCTCATCCATCTCGCAGATGCAGCGGACAATCTCATTGGCCGCATCCTCGTCATCGTAATGGAACTCATCCATCGCAAATGATTCCAGATCCTGGTTGTACTCATCACCACTCAGCAGCAGAGACTCTGTGGTGGAGTCCTCCAGGAAGTCCACATCAGAGAGGTCTAAGTTTCAAAGAAAAGCCACTTGCTATTCGAAAGTGCAACTGCCTTGGTTATTATAAGCGCTGCTTGGCAACAACAGATGAGTAAAATAAACTATTTTTTAAGTTAAAAGTTCCCTCTAAAGAACGATTATTCTTCATCACCCAGTCACTCACTTTCACCAGTGAGGTCCACAGTCAGGATGGCACGTGGGTACTGGAAGGCTGCGTGCTTGGAAGAGGAGGAAGACGAGGAATTGAGCAGGGCAAACGCGCTGGTCGAAGAAGAGCAGTGTAGCGGAGGGGGCGACGTCCTCTCCATGAAGGCCATGGACATGTCCTCCAACTCTGAGTAACCTGAAGGCAGAGGAGGACAATGCCTTTAGTTCCTATCTTTGTCTGCTAGAAAAATGTTCGGAGTTGGATGCATCAGAAGAGCGCAGATCTTACAGTGCTGTTTGGATTTTTTCTTCTTCTTTTTCTTCTTCTTCTGTTTCAGTTTGAACGGATCCTTCTCCTTCCTTTCCTTACGGACTTTATCCTTCTCTTTCCTCTTGCCTGAAAACACAGAAGATGTTACACTTGGAGCTTTACTGAAAGATACTGTTACAATATGATTTCCTCCTCACTCTACTAGCAGGGATGTGTACCAGTAAAAAAATAATCTATAAAAGATAAAAATGTGCAATGACTAACCAGTGATCTGGCACTTCTTCTCATTCTTAACACACAGCCCTGGTGAGAAAGACATGAAACTGTTACGTGTAAGTTACATCCAATCCTTCAGGAGAACCTGTGCAGAACCGACCAGCACACACCTGGCTCCTTATCAACCACCTTCTTCAGGATCTTGTCGGGAAGGCCCTCGAAGGCCTTATCCCTGGGTGGAGGGGGCAGGGACACCTCAGTGCTGTCGGAGCTGACCGAGGCCGAAGAACGCTTCTTCTTGCAGAACTTGGGAGGTCTCAGGAGGCTGGAGGAACCGTCCAGCTGCAGGATGTGGCTCTGTGGGGAAAGGGCTGGAGAAGACGAACATCTGCATTATCTATTTGATTTCACAAAAAGGGCCCAAATGGAATGTTTTATGACTTGAGCGTATTCTTACAGGAAGAGGTAGAGACGGTCCGGCGTCTCTTGCTCTCGGGGACCTCGACAAGGGTGCAGGTGGGCATGGAGGCGGAGGTGGCCCTGGTGCGACCCACCCGGTCAGGAGAGCCCATCTCTGCCTCAGGCTCCTTGTCAGTGTTGTGGTAGTACTTCAGGTGATAGTCCAGCAGCTTGGCTTTCCGGAAGGCCTTTGAGCAGCCGGGTACTTTGCACTTAAACTTGTTGTGGTCCAGGTCGATGCAGTCGTTCGGGGACGTGGTGTCTTCAGACTTTCTGTTGTTTATGACTGAGTAAGAAATGAAAGGAGTCATCCACACATTACAGGTAAAACACATGGAACTTGACTGAAGAGTGAAAGGGGTGCGGCACTAACTTGGTTCTCTTGTGTGTCTATTGGCCTTCAGGGTTCTTGTTGCTGCTTTTGAACCAGCAGCTAGACGAAAAAAATAAGTGTGATACTGACTTTTTAATTATCATTCACGTATGAATATATGAATGTTATGTGGTTTAAAAGTTATCTGAATTGTGCTCAGTCTCTTAAATTACAATGCTTCCTCCTAACATTGTTTGTCGGCAGCCATGAACATAAAAACGGTGGTTTACCCGTTACGAGACGAGCTTTTTCTTCCACTGATGTGTGAACGGGTGTCTGGTCATCGGCCTGCTTTTCTTGTTCAGTCAGGGGAAATGGACATGAGCTGACGGGAGGAGCTACGACCGCAGGGCTTCCTGACGCTGCTGGCTTGGGGAGGTTTAGGCGACCCTCTGCCTCCTGAGAATCGTTATTTCCTTTACCTGTTGAATTATACAAAAAATTAGTTCGACCAGTTGGTATGTTTGTCACTGAAACCATATGATTGTAGTCTTATTCACCTTCATGCTCAGAAGGGTTTGTATTGACAGGAAGGGGGCTGGGGCTTGGTGCCTTGTTATGTGGGGAAGGCGGGCAGGTTGGTTCAAAGCTGTTAGCCAGACGCTGTGATCTTCTCTTCCGTTGAGGTGAGCAGGGTGGGACTGCGGCTGATAGACAAGTTAAAAAGCGGTGTGTAAAGACCCACTTGAGGGACAGGTTACACAATCATGTCCTCGTGCACTCACCAGGCTGTGCAGCATCAGCCAGGCTATGAGCAGACGCCGGGGAGCGGCTCGACTCGCTCTCATCACCAGCTTGCTTCAGGCTGCTGTTGCTGGACTCGCCAGAGTCATGCTTCAGCCTCCTGTTCCGCGGGCGGGCAGGCGAGGTGGCACTCAGAGGGGCGACTGGCTTCAGGGCCTTTTCCTCTACAGGAGCTTCCTCGCATTCTTCATCAACCTTCCGTGAAGAGAAGTAGACGTTGCACTCATACTTTTAAATCTTGTTTCACCCATTTCCAGCCTCTGTTGCTACTCTCTAGTTCCTGGACAATGATTGACCGTTCCTTAAACACTTCTGTTTTGCATAACAAGTGTCAGTATTTCTTACCTGCACATCCCTCTGCTCCTCTTTGCAATCGGTCTCTTCATGGCATCCTTTAAAAAGAGGGATGACTACATGAGTTACTCGCTATGGATGATGCTTCTGGTGAAAGATTCGGCCCATTCAAGAAGGCCCACCTCGTGCTTTATTAGTCCGGACCCGTTTGCTGTGGCAGAGCACTGTCTGTCTGGTTCTCCTGCGCTTGGCCTTGCCCATGTCTTGCTGCTCAGAGAGGGACCTGCATTCCTCCTCGCCTGCAGACTCCACATCTGCTGGCACAATAAACACAGAGCATAATTTGACATGGCGGGACAGCAAACGGGAACCTTACTTGTCTTGACAGCTTCTAATCTTTATGACTGTCTACAGCAAAGCATCTAAAGGATGCTGTAAAGAGAAGAATGGAGGCTGAAATACTAAAACGAAATAAGCTTAATGAGACACAATTTACACTCGTTTAAACAAACAAACAAACAAACAGTCTGAGGCGAATACCCTGTCGTTCCGAGTCGCCTTCGTCATCGTCCTCCAGCTCGTCCTGCTCCTCCTCATCAGACCTCAGCTCTCTATGCTCCTCCCTGTCCTTGTTGCTGTTCGCGCTGGTCCGTGACCGTGGCGCGCCTTTGCTCTTGGCAGCAGTGGTGGCCGCCTTCACAAGAGCAATCCAGTCCTGCTTCAACACACACAACAAGGAGGGCGGGATCACATAAGCCAGGGAGCGCTCAAGAGCACGACAAGAGTAACCAAAGAAAGAAAACTCACTGGATGAAATAACATGCTCTCGTTAACTTTTTACCATATGTATTCTGCCCATTACCTTCAGTCAAAAAAGGCTGAAGGTGTATTATAACAAAATGCAATCGCCTTACCTGTCCTTTTGCATCCTCAGGCATAGATTTAATATGAATCCTTTTCACACATCGAATCACCCCATCATAAAACTGGACTGTATAGGTACCTGGAAAAAAAAATGTGTTAAAACAATGTTATGAATGCTTCTAGTTATGCATCAGCAGAGGCTGCATACACACACCCTCTTTATTAACAGCTTCAATCTTAGCGGGGTAGTAGCGGCAGTCTGTCCATCGAGCCAGAACCTCCTCTCCATCTCGGAGCTCCTGTAAGAATGCCAATAACAAACAAAAAAAATTAATATGGAGGCTTTACAACTATATGTATAGCTTTACAAAAAAAAAAAAAAAACAAGTGATGCACACAAATGGCATGATGCATGTTGAAATGCCCCAAACATTAGCGCAAAAGCATCCCAAAATGTGTTTCATGGTAATAAATGATGGAAGAGCAAATTTAGATGTTAAAATAGGATTATTTCAAAACAATCTTCCCACAAAAGTTGAATATAACATTCTTCCAAAGTGAAAATTCCAACACAAAAGATTCCAATGATCAAGAGGAAAGAAATGAAGGAACGGAGAAGGGTGAGACACCCTTCTCTGTGATTTTACGAATAAATAAAACAAACTTTACAAAGCATGGCAGACCATGGGAGATAGATTTGCTAAACTATACATGACGTAGAACGTGTGGCATGTTTGCTAATGTCATTAACTAGATGGCAATATTGTAGACTAGTTCATTGGTAGGGTGTGTGAGGCTCCTCCCATTTTGGAACAGTTTATAAAAAACATCATTAGAATTCATCTTCCAGGATTCGGACATAATTACGCGCCAACAAAAAGGGCTGGATGGCTAGTTAGCTCCTCTTCACCAAGATACAGATAACTAGCAAGCGACCATTTCTAGTTTCTCTGTTTATTTCTATAAATCCAGAAGATTTACTGCATTAACAAACATTAGCAAACACTCCCGTTGGTCCAAACTCTCCTTTTAAAAGTTGCGCCATTTAGCCACGTTGCATTAGATGGTGAAACCCAAACAATAGTCAGACAAGCAGCTAAGGCAGCCAAGATCACTGCAAATGGGGCGATTGGAGTATATACTTGTCTTGGCTGTGGTAACTCTGTTTGGTCCTCTGTGCTCTCTGTACTTCCAGGAAGCTCACCAAGGCGAGATGTTCTCATCTCGCTGAGTCTCTCCTGGCAGAAACGTTTATGAGATATACATGAACATTGGGTTAATTTTAAATAAAGTGTCACTCAGCACAGAATTTAACCTGCATTTCATTCACATTCTTTGGGCATGCCTCATACGGAGTGCCCACGTGTTTCAGCCACTGGCTACGTCGAAACATGTGGGAGACGGCAATAAATAAAGAACAATAAAGGGAAAAACCAAAAAACCAACCGACATATCGTCCTCTTCTTTCAGTCCCTCTTTTCGAAGGGCTGGTCTCTCAAGAGGACGCAGGCGGTTGCTGTCCCAAAAGATCCATTCGTCGTAGCGATGACTCCAGCGGTCAAAATGAACGAGCATTTTCCCCTCGTCATAATCAATCTCTTCTATTCGTGAAGGATACCTGGGGTTTTGGCAAGGAACAGGTACAATAATCTTTTACTGTAGAGTAGGGCTGCACGGTATAAGCGGTAGGCAATATAAATTTGGCCCAGCGCAGAAATATCCGCTCCTCGCAAAAATGACAGTCGCATCACCTGCGCGAAACCATGCCTACTTGCAGCACGAGCCTTTAGTTTTGGGGCGTGAGCATTCGAGTTTCCAGGTTTTGCAGACCCAATAAATAAAACGAAACAAGCCTTCAATCGGTCAGTAACCCGCCAGACGCTGTGCACTTCCGGGTTTACACAATGCAGCGTGCGTGTCGGTGCCTAATCCGAGAAACCGCACAAAATAAAATCTTGGAATCCTGGTGGGACTGCATGATAAAATATGAACAAGAAGTGTTATTTCAATCCTTTTTGACAATATTTTTAAATGTAAACTCGACAGCTGAATACAGAAAATCCTAAAATGTGATCTAATCATACGAATACCTGGTATTTCACTGGCCTCATGGGTGTGACAGAAAGTCCACTTTCAGTAGAATTGCCAGATATGATTTTATCTGGTATATGGTTATAAGTTGACGTATCTGTAAAAATTATACAACTTCCTGCTGCAGGGCCTTTGCTATTTCAAAAACAGTTACATTTAAATTTATTTTCAAATTATATACCACAATATATATCGTCTATGGTTATATTTATATCGCAATATGAATTTTATGCAATATTGCACAGCCCCTACTGTAGAGTGGAAGCGGTTAAGGAAGTGGCCCGGTAATCGGAAGGTTTCCGGTTCAAATCACGATCTAACAAGGTGCCACCGAGCAAAAGCACACTGCCCACTGCCCACTCAGGGTGATGGGTTAAATGCAGAGGACAAATTTGCACTGTGTGCACCGTGTGCGGTGCTGCTGTGTATCACAATGACAATCACTTCACTTCACTTTCCTGTAATATGATGCACAATAGGAATTATCTCACCAAGTCTGGCAAAAATTGGCTTCAGTATTAACGTAGTTTCTCGCACAAAGATTCATGAAGCTCGACTTAAACTCGCATGCATCAATAGTGAACTTATTCCATACCACTTCTGAAGATAGTCCTGTGCTTCCACTCTCGCGCCTACTTCAAAGATGATTCCTGGGCGGTTGGGTGGTTTCTTACTCATCGTCACAGCCCTCTCTGTCAATCTGATAGAACCGCCCGCTCAGCCACGCTGAAGATGAATTCAACGCATCTTCTCGCCACTTCTTACCAAGGAACCTTAACGAGAAAGAGAGAGAGAGAAAAATAATTAATAAGCTGCACACATTTGAACGGCACTGGGGTGGTAGTAGCCTAGTGGGTAACACACTCGCCTATGAACCAGAAGACCCAGGTTCAAATCCTGCTTACTACCATTGTGTCCCTGAGCAAGACACTTAACCCTAAATTGCTCGTGTAAATACTGATTGTAAGTCGCTCTGGATAAGGGCATCTGATAAATACATTTACATTTATGGCAATGCTGGCTCAGGTCAGAGCCTGGTTAGGCTTAACTTAGTCCATAATATTGCATTTGCACGTTAAAATTCACATCTGATACACAATGTGCAATGAAAAACAGGTTCAGGTACTCATCAGTACAAGAATAAGCAACAAGAACATTACTGACAATGCATAAATCGCTATTTACACAAAATAACGACAAATATCAGACAGCTAAAATTTACCCAACGAACCCGCAAGAAAAGTAACAAGCCATGAAATGCCTCACTGTACAGGTAAAATTCCCACGCCTTTGTAGCTTGTCAGGCAGGTAATTCATTTGCATTAGGACACTCGGGAGTAGTATCGCTGGTTAACTACGCAGTACACGGAGTTATTGCTCACCTAGTTGCTCCGGACACGAACTTAACTCAACGACCGAGTTAGGCTGCAGCTAGCACTAGCTCCCAGCTAGCTATTCAATTTCATTTTTGGCACGGTCGTCCCGTCGCATTGCTCCAACGAAAACCACCCCCCGCGAACTCGGGGCGACTCGGTAAAACACGCCCGCTGCGAATAATAAGATCGCGGTGTCGTGACAGCCTCCGAATCTGTCGCTTCGCTAACGTTAGTTCACAAACCAAACTGAATGGCTGGACGGCTAGCCAGAAGCTAGCCTGCAAAGGGGGGGGAAGAGAGAGAGAGAGACACAAAAAAAGCAATAATCCAGCAAACGTCTCCGCACAGCAACACGCGTGGGACGCGGAGCCCGTTTACCTCGGCAGCGGCGTTAAAATGTCATTAAAGTCATTTCACACGGCGGCTCTTCTTTTCATTCCTCGGCCCTAGTATTTAGCCCCGAACCCAGCGTCACGGCGGCACGCAGCGTCGAGGGCGGTGACGTAATACGTACGCACGCACGCACACACGCTGGCCGCCGACGAGATGCTATTCTCCTCCGGTCCGGCGGGTGGCGCTGTCACGTCCGCAGCCGGCCGCCTGTAGCTGTCCGCTTCGACGCCGTTCCGTGTGTGTGTGTTTTAAACCGCTGCTTTTTATTGTTGCGGTCTCGTTTCTTGTGGAGGAATTGACGGAGATCGTTCATCGTGTGTGGTTCGCTGTTAAATTTGGCTTCTATTCACAAGTCGCGCCTACGCGGTGAATTCCAGCAGTGTTGGCACTGGTGAGAACACGGGACGACTTGAATTTAGAAGTTTAACACTGAGCCGTTGATATTCCGTCCTGCCGACCTCCGACCCGAGCCCGCGACGTCCGACCTGCCGGGAGGATTATCACGGAGCAATAATGGCGTCCCTGGTAAGAATCGCCATCGCGCGTCCGTGGAATCACGGATCGACCGAGAGACTCATTTGTGTCGCTGTCTCGTCTCTCGCAGGGGGGAGGCGGCTCCAGCGCGACGGAATATGTAGTCCGGGTCCCCAAGTAAGCGCTCGTCGCGGAGGCTCCTGGTGAGCGACAATGTGTTCGTTCAGTGCTGAGTTTGTTGCTTTGTGTTGTGCCCAGGAATACTGCCAAGAAGTACAGCATAATGGCTTTCAATGCCGGGGACAAAGTCAACTGCTCCACCTGGACCCAGGTAACGTGATCGGACCCCCGGTGCAGACCTCAATCAACTTCTGATGCTCTGATTTTCATCAAGGGTCTCTCTCGCTTTATTATTTAAAAAAACAATATGAAGGCATGTAGTGTAGCTCAGTCAGTCTATTAATATCCACTTAATGCATGAAGGATTGTCTGCACTTTAGCAGCATTCCGTTGCCATGGCAGTATGGCAGATACTGTAATGCAATTAGGCCGGCTTTTCACAACATACGAATGCTGTAGAGGTGGCCAAAAGGTGTGATGCTGTCCACAGTAACAGTGTGCGTAAGGGAGTGGCATTGCATGAATTGCAATTTTTTTGAAACATTTCAAGCTACAAAAAAAGGAGTGAGGTCAGTGATTTCCATGATGCAGGACTCTAAAGTGCGACCTAATTTCTCGATGGTGCGAATATGGTTGCTGGAGGGAAAAAATTCTCTGTAAGCTCCCTGTGGTTCGAACGGACACATATTAGGTCCATGTTGTTTTGAAAGAAAGTAAAGTGGTAGAAAGTAGGGTGGTACTAGCCTAGTGGGTAACACACTCACCTATGAACCAGAAGACCCAGGTTCAAATCCCATTGTGTCCTTGAGCAAGACACTTAACCCTGAGTGTATCCAGGGGGGGACTGTCCCTGTAACTACTGATTGTAAGTCGCTCTGGATAAGGACGGCTGATAAATGCTGTAAATGAAATGTAAATGTAAAGTGATGGTGAAACACTGCTGCACAGCACACGGTGACGCAACAAAATGTGTCCTCTGCTTTTAACCATCACCCTTGGTGAGCAGTGAGCAGCCATGACAGGCGCCCGGGGACCAGTTTGTGGGGAATGTGCTCAGTGGCACCTTGGCAGTTCGATCCGGCAATCCTCTGATTATTGGTCCGTTACCTTACCACTAGGCCCCCACGGCGTGTGTTGCAGTCAGACAGAGAGGTGAGTGGATGTAGCCACAGATTAGAACTTTAATCAGGCCTTAAAAGTTAGAACCGGCGCAGCTTTTTAAAGCATGATTGTGGCAGCGGATGCAGACCAGCATAACTGTACCAACATGCTTTGCAAAAAAAAAAATTTTTTTTTTTCACCTCAGACTTTCATTGCCATTTCAACCAGAACATTATTGCCTGAAGCCAGCATCCGTTTCACCACCTCAGCATTATTTTCACGCTGAATGAAACGCTCACCTGACCGCTCATGTACCTATGTATCTATGCACAGTGCGTCTATTAAACATATTACACACAAAAAATGTACTGGCCCGGTGTCCCCTCTCCTGGCTGCCTTTCAGCAACAGTAGTTAATCGAGGGTCTCTCTTCCTCAGGCTCGTATGGAGCGAGATATGAGCAACAGGCGGATGTATGCAGAAGAAGAGGCTACGGAAGGTGCAGCTGGAAGCGAGTTTGGGAAGAAACAGAGGGAGGAGGCGCGGAGGAAGAAGTATGGCATCATCACGCGGGAGTTCAAAGCCGAGGACCAACCCTGGATCCTCAAGGTCAATGGAAAGGCAGGGAAAAGGTGACTGTTCGTTCTCTCTTTTTCAGTCCCGTCCGCGGGCCCACACATGCTTACAGATGCCGCCGTCTTCCGCCAGGTTCAAAGGCCAGAAGAAAGGCGGCGTAACGGAGAACGCTTCCTATTACATCTTCACTCAGTGTCCTGATGGGGCTTTCGAGGCCTTCCCTGTCCATGGCTGGTACAACTTCACCCCTCAGGCCAAGCACCGCACTCTCACTGCAGAAGAGGCAGAGGAGGAGTGGGGCAGGTACGCTTGGGGTTGGGAAGCTGAGGGTTTTTATGATGTCATCGTGTCCCTGTGGCTGCTCCTGTCAGGCAGTAGGGCTTCGGCCCTACTTTCCTTCAAGGCCACTCAGGTCAGAGGTGCTGAGGGTTTTGGGCCAGTGGTGGCCTAGTGGGTAAGGAAGCGGACTCATAATGGAAGGGTTGCAGGTTCAATTTCCACTGAGGAAAGCACCGTCCCCACACGCTGCTCCCCGGGTGCCTGTCGTGGCTGCCCACTGCTCACCGAGGGTGATGGTTAAAAGTTGTAATGACAATCACTTCACTTTACCTCAATCTTGTTGTACTAAGTATGGTTGGTTGTATGACAATTTATCTATTTCTCATTTTTGAAGGCAGGTATGTTGCATTTCAGTAGGTTTTGATGTCTGTGACTGTTTCTTGGTCCCCAGGAGGAACAAGGTTGTAAACCATTTCAGTATCATGGTTCAGAGGCGCTTCAGGGAACCGGAGCGTGGGGATGACGAGGAGGAAGAAGGTGAAAAGGGTGGGAAAAAAAAGAAGAAGGGCGGCCGAGGGGGAGACCTGCGCATTCACGACCTGGAGGACGACCTGGAGATGAGCAGCGATGACAGTGACAGCAGCATGGGAGAGGGTGAGGATGCAGGGTAGGACGGGCGGGGTAGGATGTAAATACGACAAGAAAATTATTGTAATTATGTTTGGATGATTTATGATATGGCAGATGGAGAAGGCAAATCAAAAAAGAAAGTCAGTGACGCGAAGGGGAAGGGGAAGAAGAAGAAGGGCAGTAAACGCAATGCTGCAGAGGACAGTGATGATGGGGACTTTGAGGGGGTCGAGGTGGACTACATGTCCGATGACACCAGGTAAGTCCGTTATTTAAAGAATACGGTTAAAAACATTGTCCGAGACAGCCGGACCGCCACCTCCGCCCTTGTGCAAGGAGGTGCCCTGCAGAATGACCTCCAGCAGGCCACAAATGTGCATGTGTCTGCTGAAATGGTTTATGAGGGTGGTATGAGGGCCTGAAGTCCACGGGTGGGGGTTGTGCTTACAGCTCAACACCGTGCAGCAAGTTTGCCATTTGCCAGAGAACACCAACACTGGCAAATTCGCCACTGGCACCCTGTGCTCTTCACAGATGAAAGCAGGATCATACTGAGCACGTGTGATAGATGTGACAGCCATGGTGAACGTTCTGCTGCCTGCAACATCCTCCAGCATGACTGGTTTGGCAGTGGGTCAGTAATGGTGTGTGTGTGTGTGGTGGGGGGCGCACAGCCCTCCCTGTTCTAGGTAGCCTCTCTGTCATTAGGTACCAAGATGAGATCCTCAGAACCCTTGTGAGACCATATGCTGGTGCGGTCGGGTTCATCCTAATGCAAGACCATGCTAGACCTCATGTGGCTGGAGTGTGTCAGCAGTTCCTGCAAGACTGATTGTATGGACTGGCCGCCCGTTCCCCAGACCTGAATCCAATTGATAACATCTGGGACATCATGTCTCGATCTGTCCACCAATGCACCACAGACTGTCCAGGCCTTATCCAGAGCGACTTACAATCAGTAGTTACAGGGACAGTCCCCCCCCCTGGAGACACTCAGGGTTTAGTGTCTTGCTCAGGGACACGATGGTATTAAGTGGGGTTTGAACCTGGTTCTTTTGGTTCATAGGTGAGTGTGTTACCCACTAGGCTACCACCACCCATGCTTTTGTCCAGGTGGCAGATGCATTTGTCCAATTTTGAGTGTGACTCCAAATCCAGACCTCCCAGGGTTGATCGATTAGATTTCCATCGATAACTTGTGTGTGATTTTGTTGTCAACACATTCAACTAGGTAAAGAACAAGAAGTATTTAATTCGAATATTTAATTGAGATCTGAGATGTCTTATTTTTGTGTTCCCTTTATTTTCTTAATAAATGTATATTAGGGTGGTAGTAGTCTAGTGTGTAACAATCCAACTTACTACCATTTTGTCCCACTTGACACTTATCCCTGAGTGTCTCCATGGTTGCTTTGGATAAATGCTGTAAATGTAAAAATATCATAATAATTGCAATGTGCAAACATAGATTAGGTTTGATGATATACTGTAAATTAATTGATTTCTGTTCAATCTACAAAAGCTCTGAAGAGGATGAGCCGGAGAAGGTGAAGCCCAGTAAGACAGAGGATGTCCCTAAAGGTCAGAGGACAAATATATATATATATATATTTGTTTCCTGTATGTGAGCCATTGACAGTATGCAGCCACATGGTCTCTGTTGTCCCCTCAAGGAGTTGATGAGATGTCAGACAGCGAAGAAGAGAGCGAGGAAGAAAAGCAGAACGAAGAGGAGACAAAAGAGGAGGAGGAGGAGGAAGAGGGCAAGAAGACGCCTGTGCACATGGAGAAGAAGAAGAAGAAGGGAGAGAAAGGTGTGTTTTTGCAGCGCCGATGGGGTGGTGCCAAGTGGCTGTGCGAGGGCTGACCGCCAGTTTTCGGTGCCACGTTTCAGACAGCAGCGGCGAGTCGGACACCTCGGACGACAGTGACATTGAGGGCGAGGCCGCCTCTGCGCTCTTCATGGCGGTGAGGATATCCGCTCTTCAGCACTTTTACTTTCTCCTGGTTTTGCGTTGCAAGTCCGCTGCCGCAACTGGCCGACCGGCTGCAGTGACGACGGGGCTTCTGGTTTCCCGACACTGCATGCAAATGGGAAGTTGTGGAAAAATTGACGGGCCCACTGGCTGCGGTGATTTGATGGGCCGACCGATTATGGCCAAAATGATGATCACGATTATTTTTATCAATATTGTAATCATGATTATCCATTGTTTTAGGTAACACACATTTTTTTATGCACTTTCTCTTTTAAACAAACTGTAAGTGAACAAGGCTTTTGGATTTTTGGTGATTTTTATATTTAATATGAAAGATTGAACTAATTATGCAATATATAGAGGTGTCAAAACAGAAGCTGTTCCTTTCCAATGGGATGGGGGTGGGAATGTGTCACAATTTGAGGTTTCCTCTGTCTATGCTTTTGCTCGCCCCCTGGTGGCTGGTTATTTAAATGAAAATATTTCTGACTAGGATCGAGGCAGTTAAAATCGTGATTTAAAATTTGATTTAATGTGCAGCCCCAGCGTCTTGTGTGTTCATAAGATTCCAGCTGATCTGTTTACACTGGTGTAATAGTTGGGGTCCTAGTGAACCAGAACTGATTACTTCATTGATTGTAACATGACAGCACATTGTAGGTCGCTCTGGATAAAGGCATTTTTCACGGTTTGGTTTCTGCCAGGTTTCAGTGTTAAGAAGTTAAGTATAGAGCACATCTTTTAAAACTTGAAATCTAAACATTGTAAAACGAACACAAGACGCGACCGGGATTTTGATCCGGGTGGTTTGATTGTCTTGTCTGTATTTTGGCTCGAGTGATTCATGCCTCGGGTACGTTTATTTTTCCTAAGAAAAAACGAACGCCACCCAAACGAGGCGGAGGCCGGGGATCCACGGGAAGCTCCAGGACTGGAAGTCGCCCCGGGACGCCATCTATCGATAGCGGCTCAACGTCGAACACACTGCGGGCCGCAGCTAACAAACTAGAGCAAAGTAAATCACTCACATGTACCCAGAATTGTATCAGAATGGGTCCTATTAGAAACTGCAGAGTGGGGGGTGCTGCTGCATTAATTTGTCATATCATCTCCGTTTATCCCCCAGGTAAGAGGCAGATGCCACCAGTGAGCTCAGAGACACCAGCCGCTAAGAGGCTGAAGATGGAACCCAGCCCTCAGAGCCCCCAGCCCTCAGGAAAGAGCACGCCACAGCCCGCCTCTGGGAAGTCCACGCCCAGCTCGAGGTGCACACCTCTAACCAGCCTGGATGTGAAATACAGACTTTACACGTGGTTGTACCCATATACAGTACAGGCCAAAAGTTTGGACACACCTTCTCATTCAATGTGTTTTCTTTATTTTCCCGACCATTTACGTTGGTAGATTCTCACTGAAGGCATCAAAACTATGAATGAACACATGTGGAGTTATGTACTTAACAAAAAAGGTGAAATAACTGAAAACATGTTTTATATTCTAGTTTCTTTGCTCTGATTACTG
The DNA here is from genome assembly GCF_900700375.1 of Denticeps clupeoides. Lineage (NCBI taxonomy): Eukaryota > Metazoa > Chordata > Actinopteri > Clupeiformes > Denticipitidae > Denticeps > Denticeps clupeoides. The sequence continues at coordinate 4,245,293 of NC_041713.1, read as the reverse complement.
CTTTGCACACTCTTGGCATTCTCTCGATGAGCTTCAAGAGGTCGTCACCTGAAATGCTTTTCCAACAGTCTTGAAGGAGTTCCCAGAGGTGTTTAGCACTTGTTGGCCCCTTTACCTTCACTCTGCGGTCCAGCTCACCCCAAACCATCTCGATTAGGTTCAGGTCCTGTCACTTTTTTTTAACTCCGCATTGGTTAACTCACTGAATGTAACAGGTCATGAAAATAAAGAAAACACATTGAATGAGAAGGTGTCTACAAACTTTTGGCCTGTACTGTACCCACCCACCTTTTCTGACCTTTCATTCTCTTCCTGTCGGACAGTGATGTGCAGCTGACCGAGGAGGCCGTACGCAGGTACCTGATCAGGAAGCCCATGACCACCAAGGACCTTCTGAAGAAGTTTCAGACCAAGCGTACCGGTCTCAGCAGCGATCAGACGGTGAACGTGCTCGCCCAAATCTTGAAAAGGCTCAACCCAGAGAGGAAGAACATCAACGACAAGATGCACTTCTACCTGACTGAGTGAGGCCAGGGTCCGAGAACGAGCCTAGAACTTGAATGACTTAGTGTTGCAGTTTTAGCTAAATCAATTAAAAAAAAATGGCCCTTTGAGACAAGTATGTCTGTGGTGAAAAAGTTATTTCTGAAAGTCATTCTTTTTCATGTGTAATAGCTTATGTTTTGAGGTTTTTTCCAGCCCATGTGGCATTAATAATAAACTGTTATACTATATTTTAAGCAACATGTGCAAGTCCCTTTTAATTTTTTTATTTTTTATTTTCTAATTCAACTCTCATTGCTATCCTGCCCCCCCCCCCCCCCCCCCCCCCCCCCCCCAGATGCACTTAAAACTAGTCATGAAACTGTAAATTGAATGAATAATTTTAATATTCAGTCACACAATATATTGAGCTCTTTGAAAAGGTACTGAAACACGGTCAGTTCCTTCATTTGACTGACGTGGGAAGGTTCCGGCAGATGACAGAGATGCGGCGTTGGCGCGCCACCTTCTGTCCTGCAAAGGAGGACTCTGCATCCTTCAGAATCTCATGAGTGAAGTTAAATCTTGCGCCATCCCTAATACCAAACACGTACATGAATAAATTATCACTGGGACCACAAACGCTACAGGTAAAGCAGAAATCAAATGACTGAAAGAATAAAAAGCTGTAACTTTCACCGGAGAATATAGAGAGAACGGCGAGTCAGCAGCAGCTCCACCCAGTCAGCGGTGTTGTTCTCCCGGACCAGTCGCATTACGCTGTCAGATAAAAGACTGAGGCCTGCAATAGTACTGCCACAGAACTGCATTATACAGAGGACGGAGAAAAAGAAAGGAAAATATCAGGAGCATCGCAGAAGCGCAATAGTACACGAGTGCTTCTGTCAATGCCTGACGAAGGCAGAAAGCATTGTAGAATATTGCGTAGGGTAACTGACGCTTGCCTTCACGCTGTCAATGTGGGGTTTTATGTATCCAGACTCGTCCAGGTCCAGAACGTGCACTGGGCCCAGCAACTGGCTGCCCTCTGCAAAAGCCTGAGCTCGGACTCGAGCCAACACTGCCTGTGCTGCAGCGCCCCAGTGCAAGCGCTCGGTCTCCCTGTAACCATGGATGGCCTGCATCAGAGGTCAAAGGTGACTCGGGGTTAGGGAAGCTTAATTAACATATGCGTAAAAAAAAAACAAAAAAAAAACAACACCATTCTGGGAATAGATTGAATCAAACGTGGCCAATAAAACCAGCTAGCATAACCTGTGCATGATGGGGTCTGAATATCTTCTGCACTATGACAAATCTAATAAATATAACCCACATATGATATCACCCACACCAATCCATGTAACAGATTATTCAGTCGATACCAAAAATATATATTGGAAATTAATTTAGTACAGTAAAGTGTCCCTGTGTGGGTGGGATTTAACTTTTTACATCACAGACGAGGTGGCCGAGTGGTTAAGGCGATGGACTGCTAATCCATTGTGCTCTGCACGCGTGGGTTCGAATCCCATCCTCGTCGACGACCTTTTCCCAACAAACTAGCTGAGGGCAGCTCCTGATGTGGCACCCAAATGTTTTATGACTCGATGTTGGCTACATTAATAAAAAAAAATAAGGTAATAACCCTCTGACACAAGTATGTCTGTGGTGAAAAGTTATTTTTTAGTATTTCTTCTATCTTTTGTTTAAGAGAATATTTCCATGTGGCATTAATAATAAACTGCTCTGCTATGTTTTGAGCAACATGTGCAAGTCCATTTAATTTAAGTTCCTATTTTTTGTCCCCTAATTCAACCTTTTCATTGCAGACAATTTGCAGACAGAGGTCTGGTTTAAATGGCGACCACCTACATCGTCCCAGTGGTCGAACTCGTATCTCTTCTTTTTCAGCCCAGGCTCCAGCTCTTTCAGGAGATCCAGCTCCTCCTCCTCGCTGATGAAGCCGGCGCGGACCTCCACAGACCCTCGGAGGCTTTCTAAAACTCCGGGGGAGGAAGCGCGCAGCCACCGCGCCCCTGTATCACGTTTCAGGGGTGCAGACGGGCCAGACGCGGGGGGGGAAGTGGAACCAGACCTCAACTGGAATCGTGCATGAGAGTTTTTAAGCAGACTAAGCAGCAACTTCATCTCCTCGTGGTGAATATAAAGACCAACATGTAGCATCAGCACGAACGTGTTCGCGGACGTCCAACCGAGGGCGCCGCCATGTCGGTCCCGACGTGCATTCTGGGAAACGAAGTCCTGCAGTGGAAGGACGGGCAGAGGAGTTGCTGCCACCTGCCGGCAAGTCTCGAACACGACGGAAACCCAGGCAGCCAATCAAATCTCGGGTTTATTATCCACAGCAGCCAAACAGCGGCGATTTTGGAGACAGCGCCCAGACGAGGTGGCCGAGTGGTTAAGGCGATGGACTGCTAATCCATTGTGCTCTGCACGCGTGGGTTCGAATCCCATCCTCGTCGTTCATATTTTCCCCATCCAAAAACCCTGACGTTCTCTTCAATCTCATCCATATTAGCGCCTGTGGCTGGAAATTCCACATATTTAGTTTAATGGCGCTGCAGTCCACTTTAAATAGAACTACAGGGCTGACATTGGTCGTCTTTTAACAATTTTAACGACGATCAATCAAAGCCTCGTCGAAGCGGCAAAAACGAACTTCGCAAGATATCGCTTAGCGGACGCTGGTCGGTGTACGGGGTGGCGGGTAGTGCTGTGCGATTCATGACTCACCCTGGTTAATCACCCACTAAGTAACTCATGAGTCATGAATCTGAGGTCTCCATTGAACCGAATCCGTTGGGTCCCAACTACCCCACGTTTCAGTTGTAAACCCCGTCACATAAATACCGTCGGAAATATAATCTTATAATCATTGCAATATCAATTACAATACAAGCTGTATAACTTGCAGTTTTTGGCACCATCTGAAACGCTCACAGACGAATTAGCGCTCCTAACCCGAGTCCGTGGAACCGATGGTTCCTCTGGCCGGAAACGTCTCTCTGTGCAAAATAACTCGAAAATTACTGCATCGATTTGGACGACATTTTGGGGCAAAGTGGGCATTAGGACAGCGAAAAGTTGATTAAATTTTGGTGGTGATCCGGAACACTGTCTGGAATAATATAAATAAAAGGCTAATTGTGAGACCCAACATTAAAACTATTATAAAAAATATCTTGTCGGTCTAACATTACCCTAAATCATGCCTTTGGGCTTTAGGCATGATTATTTTGTTAATTTCTCTCACTATCTTGTGTGAGGCTAGGTCAGGCTGTCGTGGTAATGTGTCCGGTCCCCTCACCTTTAACAAACATAACAGACCATTCTTACGGCGTTGAAAGTGATTCGTTCTCATCACAAGGCGTTTTACTTTCTTTTAAAAGACGATTCAAACACTTCAGTTGACTCACAGCTGTCGGTTTGCAAATACTGACTCGAGTGACTCAAGTGACTCACACGCCCGGATCCGTTTAGTGAGCGACTCTAAGGGAGCCGGATCCTGAAAAGGATCCGAGTATCACAGCTCCGGGAGTCAAAAGGCAAAACAGCTAAATCACTTCTGGCTTTGAGTTTTTACGCGCGATTTTTTATTTCATTCTGCGTCTAAATCATCTTCGAAAGAAATATAGAAACTAGAAACTATAGAAACTTGTTCTAACTTTATAAGCGATGTATTGAATCATCGTTTTTTTTCCGGTGAAAGCAAGTGTCTCCATCACTGTCCGTTTGGCACAAACTACATGTAAACAATCATATCCTCGTCTGAAAGATGCAAGGAGGTCAGAGCTGAAAAAAATATCTCCTCCAATATCTCAGCAGAGATATTGAAGAAGAAGAAGAAGAACTCGAGGAGCCCCGGGCCCTGACCAGGGATTGTTCAATTCTGTGTGGGATCAGACTGACACTTCAGGTTTGTCCTTGATCAACCTGAGAGGATGACACACGTGTGTGAGGTGCAGCAGCAGCACTTGCCGTGCATCCAACAGACTGGGCTCAGCGTCACCAAAGGGAGACAAGGTCCTTGACGTCCTGAGAATGTGGGAGAGGGTTCATCATTTACCCCAGGTAAGCAAAAATCAAAAACTTTTTTTTTTTTTTTTTACATGATTTGTGTCACTTACATGCCTGCTATTCAATTATATTGATAGGGACAGACTCAATATATCATTAATTAATAAATTAATGGTGACAGGTTTTCAATAATCTCAAAACTGTTCTGAAAAGGCTGGAGATGCATTGCAATGCACACGCAGATATCCAGATGCAATATGAACAGGGCCCGTGAAGTTGTGGCTCTGAGTGGTTCATCTGATGTCCACAGCAAATGCTCCGAGCAACAGAGTCCTGAGTTCAAACCCCCTGGGAGACCCACTGGTAACATTGACTTTGTGCTTTAAATTATTACGTGACAGAAAGACCTGACCGACATTTGGACGCCACCTGACGCAGCCCCGCTGATCGGAGGAGCCGCGACTCGCCGGGAGGACGCCGCCAGCTTCCTTGTCCCTGGCCTTCCATTGCTTCATTCAGCAGGGTCCCGACCCCTGCCTCTCAGTCCCGTGTCTGGCGGCGTTGAAGGTGAGGAGCAGCCATTCAGCGGGGCGAGCCGGAGACTGACAGGGAGCGGCGGACGCATGCGGACGAGGGGCCGGTACCAAACTGGCCCGAAGCCGTCTGCGCTGGAGAACCGCCGCTCATCCATCTGGAATACCGGACCATTCATTCATTCAGTCATTTATCATTCCTCCCTGTTCATCATCTTTTCTCTCCTGGAGTCAATTCCGTTCCACTCGAACCATTCAGACTCTGTGTATGGACTTTTCCCCCCTCCTTCATGGACTGCTCCATCTGGCCCGCCAGGTGTCGTGCCATAAAAGGGGGGATTCTGTCAGGATCCGGTCCGAAATGGGGGTTACTCCGGTCCGGATCAGGATCAGGATCAGGATCCGGACCGGAGTTTAATTGTTGTCCTGTGAAATGTTCCCTAATCGTTTTCACCTGTGTTTAATTGTATAAAGCTGCCCTGTTCGTTTCTGTCCGCTGTCAGGTCTTTGAAGTTATATTCCGTGTTCACCAGTGTCTTCGTCTCGGATGTCTCCCCTGTCCTGTGATTCACTAATTAAACCCCTGTTCCGTGATGTCAGGTGAAAGCGTCCTCCATTCCTCGTCCTCCTCTACGTTCACCCGCTGCGTCATGCCCGCATGGACGTGACAACTGGACTCACATATGGAACATTTGCACATCTTCAAGCCACTACAAATATTTTACTACAAATTTTTTCCTACTTGTTGCATATAATTTATCTTTAAAAACAAATTTGTAATATTTGTTTATATTTGCAATATTTGCAATATTGTAATAAGCAGTCGCACAAGCATTTCACTGCATATCATACCGTGTATGACTGTGTACATGACAAATAAAATTTGAATTTGAAATAAATTTTGTATCTGAATGAATATTACAGCAGTGTCAGGCAAATAGACAGATGAGATTGTGAGGCTGTATTCCTGTCCACATGCAAATACACTGTAAAATGTAAAAAGACCATCTTGACAGGACCATGGAGAGCTTCCAGGAACCGCAGTGGCTCTGCTCCTGGTCAGCAGGCATCTGAAAGGTACCAGACCTATAGGGGATACACCCATATTTCATATGTATCATACTTACAACCAGAGTGGTTGTGCTGCTATAAATACTCAAATTGTGAAGTGGGGTCATACTATATTTCAGTCGTGTTTTGCTAATACAGTGTAAGTGGTACATTGTCTTTTTTTTGTTCACAGATTATTCATGACCCACGGTCAGGCTGCCCAGAGACCTGATACAAACAGAATATAGTGTGTTTCCCTCAGACATTTTTAAAAGAGTGAAGACACTCGCCTATGAGCCAGAAGAACCAGGTTCAAATTCCACTTACTACCATTGTGTCCCTGAGCAAGACATTTGACCCTAAGTTGCTCCAGGGGGGGGACTGTCCCTGTAACTACTGATTGTAAGTCGCTCTGGATAAGGGCGTCTGATTAATGCTGAAAAATGTAAATGTCTTTGCATGAGCAAATACAACTGCCACCAGCCTCATCTTCATACCAACAGGGACATCTGCCACCATGCTCATTTCATGTCTGGTCCTCATATTAGCAAAGTCAACTGTCACCAGCCTCATTTCCTGCCTGGTCCTTCCTGCCTCCTCCATCTCATCTATCATCTTACCCTTCAACCTTACATCCTTCCATTCCCTCAACCAACACCAGTGACAACAGCACCATCCTCAGCTACAACTTTGAATGATCATCACAGACAATGGAGACAGAAAAAAGCAGAAGCAAGGAGTCAGCAGCTCACATTTACAGGATTTATCAGACGCCCTTATCCAGAGCAACTTACAATCAGTAGTTACAGGCACAGTCCCCCCTGCAATTTTTAGGGTTAAGTGTCTTGCTCAGGAACACAATGGTAGTAAGTGGGATTCTGGTTCATAGGCGAGTGTGTTACCCACTAGGCTACTACAACCCAGCAGCTCTTTTATTGGCTGTCATAGCTGCAAAAAATGTTCTGATAATTTATCAGATCAGTCAACTCTGCATGTGTCCTCCATGTGTCCTTTTAACCATCACCCTTGGTGAGCAGTGGGCAGCCATGACAGGCGGCCGGCGAGCAGTGTGTGGTGCCTGTTCGAAACCGGCAGCCTTCTGAAGACGATGCCTCTTCCTTACCGCTAGGCCACCACTGCTCCTAAAGTAATGTAACGGATTACAATTACATTTTATCCGTAGTTAAATTATATAACGCCATTACGTGTAACCCTGAAAACAGTATACATGAAAATGCACCAGAGAGGGAGGAGGAGTTGAGGGGAATTTGCTGCCCAAATTCAATACGACCATTGACCTGCTGGGTTTTTTTTTAGTGCATGTACAGTAAAACTACCCTTATCTGCTCCCTGCAGCCAATAGAAGCAGTGTGTTTGGAAAGCCTCTTTACACAACAGACCACACAAACACACCCGGCATAATGGGATTTAATCCCATTATTGGCTGGTTCTCCCTATCAATTACCCAGACCGGTTTTAATGATCGTAATCACCCCTAATTGTCAGTGACAGGCGACGTTGTTTGCAGTTCTTGTGGGAATTAAAGCGCTTGTAGGGGTGGCCTGGGGGGGAAGGGGGGGCTACTGCCACGCTTTTAGGGGTTGCAGGCAAATGAACAGCAGCCAGCTGCTTCAAGCTCTGCATGATCCCACTCCTGTACGAACTGTACCTTTTATTCCGATTGCCACAGAATTCCTTAAATAATGCTGAACAACATGAGTCCCATAAACAGAACTATTACGGTATTTATTACCTGGAGCTATGCAAAGTTTGCTGACAACGACTGAATTTAGGCTTCATACGACACTTGTACTGCTGGTATCTAACTAACTGTAACTAAAATAAAACAGCGTTCAATGAATTGAGTGTACAAAAGAGGGGAACGTCCTGGGACACGGTGCCACTGTGGTTCTGTATTAAATGTCCGGCTTGCCGCACCCCAGCATCCGTCTCAGCTTCAGTATGCAGATACAATTTCCATCCGAGCCCGTCTCCGCTTCCTCCCAGCTCAGATGAACGACTAGTAATGGTCACACACCTCCCTCAGCCCCTCAGAACAATCAGCATCTCCTCTGACCTCATGGCAGCCATTCTGATGTCAACTGCTGTTGTTTACGATATTAACCACATGTTCCCATGGACCTAAATGGTAAGCATCAACATTCAGCACATTTGTGTGAGGATGAATGAATGACGGCCCGTGGGAGCCATCGTCCAGTAGATGTCACTGCAGAGTGACAGCGAGGAGGACAAGCTGACCCTCTCCATATAAAAAATCAATAGCACACTTAATGGCTTCTGTCCTGGGACGGCAAACCAAAGCCAGTTAAAATGTAAATAAGGTGCCTGTGTGATACGCTTCTGTTACATCAGGTTACACCTGATTTCATTTAATCAATTAAAATGAATAAAAAAAATTGTTTGTTTTTAAACACTTGATTAAATGAACCAACACAATATTAGATATAATCTGACATTTGTCATTAAATTGCCATTCTCTATAGTAGATGGAGTTTAAATTTAAAACCTAAAATGGTATAACATTTAGAATATTGTATAGGAATGACATATAGCCACAGACATGGTTTCTACGAACAGGATATTAAAGGCAGCACATCTTGGACAGTGGTGGCCAAGCGATTAAGGAAGTGGCCCCGTAATCCGAAGGTTGGCAGTTCAAATCCCGATCCGCCAAGGTGCCACTGAGGTGCAACTGAGCAAAGCACCGTCGCCACACATGGCTCCCCGGGCGCCTGTCATGGCTGTCCACTGCTCACCAAGGGTGATGGTTAAAAGCAGAGGACACATTTAGTTGTGTCACCGTGTGCAGTGCTGCAGTGTTTCACAATCACTTCACTTTAACTTAAAGCAGAGTTTTTTAGCGCTGGCTGTATTGGTATTCTGTTACTCCTGCACTGCTTGTCTTGCTCCGCCTGTGTCCCCTGTTTGCACCGGTTTGTCTGTCACACGTGTGCACTTTATGTCAGTATTTAACATTGTTTAATTGTTACATGTAGCACCAGGTTGTGGAGAAACGTTATTTTGTTCCACTATGTACCGCGTAACATATACAGTAAAATGACAATAAACCTCAACTTGAATTTGAACTTGAAGTTGAAAGAATCTAATCTGAAATCTTGCAGAGTGACCAAATGTAGAATGGCGCGTGCAGAGATAAGTGTGTGTGTGTGTGTGTGTGTGTGTGTGTTTGTGAAGTGGAAAAGGAAAAGAGAGAAGGAGCTGCAGACTGAAGCGGTGTGTCCCGGCAACTGCATCACTTCCTCTCCCGAGCGAAGACTCTGCCCTACTTACACTAGGGGGGAAAAGCTGCCTGCCATTTACAGTTCACAGGGTTCCTTTCTCCACACAGGTTCTCGGCTCTCCTGAAATATGGAGGGTTGAGAACCAAAGTGGCACAAGTCACTTATAGATGTTTAAATTGGCAAAATTCTTAATCAAGCCTGACTACGTTAGAGATTGAAGACTGCATCCAAGAGCAGATGGAACTGTTGTGATTTTTTTGGTCCTCCCATAAAGTTCTCACGCATGCTGTACCTGCAACAATTTATAAATGTTCATTTTGTATGAATGCTGCTCAAATGAACAGAGCGCATCCACTGCGACAAACACCGGCTCCGAGGGGCGACAGATTTTCCGACATTGCAGTATGATTTACTGTCCTTATAGAGAAAATGAAGTGATTGTTATTGTCATGCGCTGCAGCCCTGCACATGGTGCACACAGTGAAATGTGTCCTCTGCTTTTAACCATCACCCTGAGTGAGCAGTGGGCAGCCATGACAGGCGCCCAGGGAGCAGTGTGTGGGGGCCGCCTCATTAACCGCTAGGCCACCACTGCGTCAGTAGTATAGCAACATAAATGCATCTTTCAGTCCGTGCAGAATTTCACGCGGCCTTTTTGTCTGTTTTCTTTGTAATCAAACTGCAGGAGACAGTGAAAATTGAGTGTGTGTGTTTTTATCAGCTGTGTGGTTTGTATATTGCCATCCCACTAGGCTACTACCACCACCAACCCCCAAGCTGATTCATGAACCCTTTCAAAAATATGTAATTCTCCTTCTACAACCAGGTGGCTAGAGGACACCATGTCCTTTCTAAAGCTAGAGAACATTAAATATTCGACGAGCAGTAAAATTTTATAACAAACCTTCTTCAGTGTCAGCAGACTGAGCCCCACCCATCAGTATAATTATATAAATTATCATTATTGTCATTTTATTTATATATATACACACACACACACACACACACACACACATACATACATACATACACACAATTTATATACATTATAAATAATTGATTATTCATTTTTATTCTGTTTCATGTAAAATACAGTTTAGATTCTTTGTATATAATCTTTGTTCTTTGTATATAGGGTTTCTCATTGTGCTGATTCCATTGTTTTGTTATCAATAATGATCAATAAATATATTAAACGAAAAATATATGTAAAGCTTTCTGTAAAATGGATAATATTTTACAGGAAAAAAAAAACAGGCGTTAAAACTATCCTGACACAAATCTAAATGCATGTGTAGAAACTCGACGTGGATCTGCAAGAGAGATTAACTGAGGTTAAGTCTGGTGTAGGAAGGCCCATGCTTATGAAGCAAATGAATAATTCAGCTTTATGAATCATTGAGATATGCTGCTGCCAGACAGGACAGAGCAGCCCACCGCTGGATTCCTTGATTTCTTTCATTCCCTCCGACCTTCCCTCCCTTGCTTCGTGAACCCAAAGACCCCTGCATGTTCTCCCTAATGCACACTCACGCAGAAGTGCAGACTTAAGTTCGCACGATGACATCACTTTGGTAGAACTTGTTTGAAATCTGTATCAATTCTTTGGAGAAAATTGTACGTTTATGTGCAGAGCTGCTACCCACCTCCTCCGCCCATCTCCCCCTCTCTCCTCTTTCAGCTGCCATCGTGCCACTCGCTGGGTGCTGCCGTGTCAGATTAGTGCAGTGCCATTTAATGAGGATGCTTCTTGCTGCGGTTGAAAGGTGAGCCCCGGCTGAGTGACACCGCCGTCACACTGGGCGCCGCCTCGGAGTGCAGCCGAGGAGCAGCACTTTGATCGCCTGACCAGGGCGCTACACAACACAGCAGGGGCTGGTATTTTTGGCATGGGAATTATAGTATATTACAGCTGTGGAGAGATTTATTTTACTTCCAAGGCATAAAATAAGAAAAATCTATATATCTATTACTATGAAACTTGTTTTGATGCCACCACGTGTCACTGTTGAGGAGAATATCAGAGATGAATTTAAGTTTTTTGCATTACAATTTTTGTACAATTGATCAAAATCAATATTTCTGTATATGAGTGTATTTATATATCATGACACAGAAGAAAGGGAGGACCCAGGCGCTTGTAAAAATAAAAGATTTATTGACATACAGGACAAACCAACCTATAGGGCTCTCGTTTGGGAAAGGGAAAGGGGAAGTGGAAACGGGATTATTAAATGGCACTCACTATCACAGGGACCCTCCACACTTGCGCCCTATCTGAAGAGCACAAAAACAGCATCACACCATTACTACTTACACCAAGACCCCAGGCCCCTGGGTCACCCAAACCGAAAAGCAGACCACGCCAGTGTGTGTGTGTGTGTGTGTGTGTGTGTGTGTGTGTGTGTATATATGGATGGTTTTCAGTTCAATTTAATTTGTTAATGGTCCCTCATTCCGTAATGATGCTCCACCGTAATCCTTTTCTAATGAGAATGTGGGTTACTGCAGATTCTAGGCTGTAGCAAACGTAGATAATCGAGAGTTCTCAGCGGCTCGGGCCTGCTTCCCTCCCCGGTTGCGAAGGCCCCGCTTCCTGCTACCTCCTCCGGGATCATCAGTTAACGAAACCGTGCTGAAAAATGAATGTAAAAAATTGCACGGCATTCCAATAAGCACGCCAGCCATCACAACACCTTGTACAAAAGTAATGCTCTGGTTTAGCATTATTTGGCAGCATTTCAGATCTTTCGGGTGGCCAGATGTCATTTTCATTTTTCAAGATATGTGGGAGCAGAGTCCATTCATATTCATACACTCGCCCTGCTAGAAAAACTTTTTTTATTAAACTTCTTCTTCTCTAACTGTGTGTTCCTCTTGTATAACAAAATGTTCCATGCCTGTGCCCTTGGCTTGACCATGATTGCACAATGATGTGAGGAGGTTCGTGACTGTCTCTAGCTTTGGAGAGAGTTAAAGGATGCTGACCGGTGAATAAACACTGCTGCGGACAAGATGTATGTCAGGAGAATGTCAGCTTTCCCCTAATTCTTAGACATGGTGCAGTGGCAGATAGCGTCAATAAAGGATTTTATTGAACTTGGATCCAACTTCAACCTATCAAGTGATGAAAATCCCACAACACGCCCACACAGTCGCAGTCTGTTGCGTCCCAAACGTCTGTTAACGTGGTTGGCGTGTCTCGCCCCCCCGTATGTCCTCATTTAGGACGCTGTGTGGGATGTGAGTCTGCTGTTCTTCATTGAGCTCGCTCATCCTGAAGGGCGAGAGATAATTTCACAGATCACCAAACACACACACACACACACATACACACACACACGCGCTATAAGCAGACACTAACAAACGTCCTAAGAGTCAAAGCAAACATAGTTAGCAGATGGCGGTGCGGCACAGCCGTGCAAAACAAGGCAGATGCTGAGAGAAGATTTACCATCTAGGCCGATGCGCGGCCAGTCATCGGCATTCAATGGCCAGCGGTCAAACGTTGCCACAAGATGAACCTGTGGTCCACAGGCCCAGATGTGCGTCCCCGTCAGCCCGGGAGCTGAGTGGGTTCGGAAGACAGTTAGAAATTATTTGCTCAGCTTAATCATTGCACAAGCGAGCCCAAACCAAACTTTGTGCAGGATTCTTATAATATTTGGCACAAATTGCTGTAGGGAACAGTAGGGAGCTGTCCGTGGTGCTGAAAGGCCGTGATCCAAGCACGCTATCGATTATCAGCTGTGATATTGGATATCCCAACCGATCGGCCGATCTAGTTTCTGGCATCTGCACTCATCCCACGCCCTTATTGTCCCCTCCATCAGTTGAACGAAAGCCTTGATGAACGTGTTGCGGCAGGGCGTTTTTCGTGCCACAGAAAGGCCCGTGTTTCGGTCGAATAACCCGGCGTCCCTCAGGGTCCCTCAGGTGCCCAGTTGTCTCCGGTCCTGCGTCCCGGACCTCCAGCCCACCCAGCCAGAAAACAAGTGAAGTGATTGTCATTGTGATACACAGCAGCACAGCACTGGGTGCACACAGTGAAATGTGTCCTCTGCATTTAACCCGTCACCCTTGGCGAGCAGTCGGCAGCCATGACAGGCACCCGGGGAGCAGCGTGTGGGGACGGTGCTTTGCTCAGTGGCACCTCAGTGGCACCTTGGCAGATCGGGATTCGAACCGGCAACCTTCTGATTACCGGGCCATTTCCTTAACCACTATGCGCACCACTGCCTCCATAAACTACAGAGCTGTTAAATTTACATTTATGGCATTTATCAGACGCCACTTATCAGTAGCCACTTACAATCAGTAGTTACAGGGACAGTCCCCCCTGGGGACACTCGGGGTTAAGCATCTTGCTCAGGGACACAATGGTAGTAAGTGGCGTTTGAACCTGGGTCTTCTGGTTCATAGGCGAGTGTGTTACCCACCAGACTACTACCACCACTATAGTGGTCATTGTGGTCATTGTCACGCTGGCGTCTCGACTAGATGTTTGGCTTGATGGACTGTGCTCGTTCGTTTGTCCCTTTTTCTCTTGCCGCAGCGTTCAGTTCACCCACAGGTGGGCACCGAGATCCCCACAACATGGCGCATTGGCAGGCGAGTTACCCAGAATGCCGCATGCGTGACGTCAGCTTCACGCTCCCTTCCCGCCAAAAAAAAAAGCGTCGGCGTTTTTTTTTTCTTTTAGACCTAAACGTCGAACCGCGTCGGGTTTGCGGGTGTCGGAGGGACCCCGGACCGGTCGCGTTACGGGCGGAGAAGCGGCCGAGAACCCCCTCCCCACACCCGCAGCGCGGAGGGAGGCCCCGTCTTTCTGCCCCCTCCCAACCCGGCCCACCTCCTCTCCCCCGGGGGCGCCGAGGCCGCGCAGCGCAGACGCGTCGGAGGTGCGGAGCGGAGCGGACAGGGCTCGGCGGGTCTGCTTTCTTTTTTTGTGGGGGGGTGCTTTTCGGACACCTCCACCCCACCCCGCGATGCTCGCCGGGGTTCCGCGGAGCGGGAGGCGCGACGCGCGGCTCCCGAACTGACCGAAGCCCCGGGAGGAGGAGGATTCGCGATGGCTCTTCCCCGGAGTGCAGGTGACGGTCGCGGCGGAGCGGACGAGATTTCGCACCTGAGGTCGACGGGGGAGCAAAACGGAGAGAAAAACTGAATTTTTCCCCCCAGCCCGGCGAGTGGAGGTGGAGGAAGGTAGTGGGCTCCGCGTCTCCACCACCCAATATTGCGGATGTCGATAAAATAAATTAATTAATTTATTTTTCCCTTCTTTTTTTACACCTGCAGAGTCGTGACCGTCAGAAATCGTTTTCGTCTGATTCGTTTGTTTTTCTTAAATTTTTTTCGTTCGAGTCCGCGGCGATGATCGCGCCGGTCGCCCGGCCAGGTTCGCGGTCGGATCTGGCGCCCAGGCTCCTGTGATCGTTTCGAGCGAATAGACGAACCGCGAGTCACGGACGTGGAGGGTCGTGAGCAGGAGAGAGACCAGTTCCCCACGCGTGGAGTCCTGAAGCGGATGGGGTGTAATGTGGTGTGGTCCACCTCCTCCTCCTCCTCCTCTGCTGCTTCCTGAAGACCGGCATCTGGTGTTGTCCGTAGCATGGCGCGGTTCGGAGACGAGGTGCCGTCCAGGTACGGCGGAGGGCCCGGCCAGGGCGGCCCGGGCCGCGGCGGCAGCCGGCAGGGCGGCCCGCCGGGAGCCCAGAGGATGTACAAGCAGTCCATGGCCCAGCGAGCGCGGACCATGGCCCTGTACAACCCGATACCGGTCCGGCAGAACTGCTTCACCGTCAACCGCTCCCTCTTCATCTTCAGCGAGGACAACTTTGTGAGAAAATACGCCAAAAAGATCACCGAATGGCCATATCCTTTCCCGACCCCAACCCAAAAAAAACCTGGTTCTGGAGCCGTGGTGGGGTAATGTACCTAAAATCACCATGAACTCATTTCCAGGTGATACCTTATGATATAGCTGCTGATAATAATGATGATGATGATGATGATAGTAATGGTGATGATTGCGTTGCCATGTTGCATGTTTCGTGGGACGTGGACCCCGCCGTGCCCGGGTCCCAGCTGCACCCCCCCTCCCCCCCGGCGGAGATTCGTGGTGGGTGCTTCGCCTCCGACTGCTGATGTCAGCGTGTGCGGTTTCTGCCCAGGCTCGTGCGGAGGAGAGAACGAGGCGGGGCGGCGGTGGCGCTGGAGGTGGCCGAGTGGGGGTGGGGACGGGGATGGAGGTAGCGCAGGCAAGCCACCATTTCACCTCTCCTCCGAGGGCTTCGGTGCCGATTCGACGTTACGGAAGGCTGCTCTCGTGCACGTTCTCTTTATTTCGGGCGTCTGAGGCCTTTCCGGAATAACTGAGGCCGTTATTACAACCCCGTCGGTGGGAGCACAGGCCTCGTTAGGAAGGGGGGGGGGTGTACTGTGAGATTAAAACAGAGACAGGTCAGGGAAGCTGCGTGGGGGGGGGGGTCAAGGACGCTCTCTGTCTTATGTTTCCACGACAACGCGGACGCTGTGACATCTGTGTTGTCTTCACTTCCAGGCCTCGCCGGTGCAATTTTCCTGCTACGGCACGCCGAGTGCTTGTCACGCCGCCACGGTCCACTAGTGGCTCTGAAGGCAAACGTCTCGAATGTTAGAGCCGAGTTAATGGATGACAGGAAAAAATAAAAATGCAGCCGGTGCGTGCAAATGTTACACATTCTGAAATAAAATTGCTGATACGCTGTCTGCGTCGGTGGTTGGCCCGCAGATGTGGTGTTACGGGCAAATGAAACGAAGGGCAACAGCAGGAGGAAGAGAGGAGACAGGACCTTGCGCAGATTGGGCGGATTCGCGGTTGAAACTTCAAAGTATATATTCGTGTTTCTTTTACAGCACGCTACAGTATTGCATTCCGGAAACAATCTAACACTTAAATTATTGTCCAGTTTTATTAGTTTGCATTCTACACTTAGAACGTAGAATTTAGGGCAGTGGTGGCCTAGCGGTTAAGGAAGCGGCCCCGTAATCAGAAGGTTACCGGTTCGAATCCCAATCCGCCAAGGTGCCACCGAGCAAAGCACCGTCCCCACACACTGCTCCCCGGGCGCCTGTCATGGCCGCCCACTGCTCACTCAGGGTGATGGGTTAAATGCAGAGGACAAATTTCACAGTGTGCACCATGTGCTGTGCTGCACTTCACTTTCACTTAAATGCTCTTTCGACAGACAAGCATGGTGCTTTTAGTGGGATTTATAGCGGTCAGGTTTCCCCTGTAAGACGTTTATGAATCCATTTCAGTTTTTTTTTTTGCTCCTTGGATACCGTGCGGTGTCACATGACACCAGCACATGGCCGCTAAACCGAGCAGCAGGGGCTGAGTCCCCCCAGAGAGGCTTTGGACGAGAGAGGCAAGGTTAAAAGAGGGAGAAAAGAACCTCGTAATATGAACATTTGTTTCATGACCTTTTAAAGGAAGCTGTGTTAGAGATGTCTTCCAGGCAGCCCCTTTATAGACGTTGGCACGAGACAGGGAGGACGGTAAATCTCGACTAATGTCGATATTGGCAGTAATTTATGGTTAGCGCGGCGGCGAAGCTACAACACAAATAGCCCAGGAAGTGGGAAAGGGTCTGCGGTGGGCGGGGTCACCCAATGCCAGACAGCTGATGAAAAATAGCTGGTTTTCTTACACAATTAAATTCAGATTTCACATTATGGGAAATTAGTTGCTGCCCTTGGTTTCAATGACGCGTGATCACGTGAAAATAGAAAAATTCCATAATGTTATTTTATGTTATATAATTATGAATCTTAAATTTAGGAGGGGATTCAGTTGTGGACATTTCCCGCACGTTTTGGATTTCGCATTGTGATGCAGATGCCTTTTAGGCCTTTGCTTGTTGCGTGTGTCCGATGCACATGAACATGATGCGTGAACGCACACAGCTAGTAATGCCTTGTGCTGCTCAGTAATTGAGAATTCATTTGAAGAAAGTTGGCTCCACAGTTGTAAATAGCTCAGTGCGGGCGGGCAGGAGGCATCATTGAACCAATAGTATGGAATTGAGGCTAAATTTCCATAATGCGCTGCTTATGACTTGGCATAATTTAGCATGCATTTTTAAACACAGGTTATAAGGGTCTGCTAAATAACACGTAACATGTTGTTGTGTAGTCATATCCAGATCTAGCTGCTGTGCCACTTTTGGCTCGTATATGAAGTGAAAGTGAAGTGATTGTCACATGTGATACACAGCAGCACAGCACACGGTGCACACAGTGAAATTTGTCCTCTGCATTTAACCCATCACCCTGAGTGAGCAGTGGGCAGCCATGACAGGCGCCCGGGGAGCAGTGTGTGGGGACGGTGCTTTGCTCAGTGGCACCTCAGTGGCACCTTGGCAGATCGGGATTCGAACCGGCAACCTTCTGATTACGGGGCCGCTTCCTTAACCGCTAGGCCACCACTGCCCCATATCCCACGGCCCATTCCTCCTCCTGCCAACTGGCCAACGAGCACCCGGAGGGTCTGGTGGCAGGCTGGCCTCCTACTTCACCAGGTGGGTCAGAGTCGACTGGACACTGGTGACGCTTGTCATTGCTTAACATAGCTGTATTCCTGACCTGGTCATGTGATTTCAATACTGTAGAATCTTTCTTTTAATTCTTAAAAATTCAGGCCTGTCAGCACCTTCAGCTTCCCTGAAATCAAATGCAAACCTTCTATACAGTCCCTGACAAAAGTCTTGTCACTTGTCTATTTTGTAGAAACACCTGCTATTAACCTGACTTTTAATTAATCAATTGGTGTTAGAAATAACTCATATAGCTCAAAAGCTATAACCCTACCAAATGATGTTTAATGCCTTGAAATGAATTAGTTTCACTGAAAAAAAGATTTATCATTTAATCAAGACAGAATGGTCACATTTTGGCAAGACAAAACGTTTTTTCACCTATACATACAAATCGAACAAATACAAAAATATGTCAGCAACTTAAGTAGTGCTGTGAGATCAAATTTAATATCTTGTATGACTTCCATGATCTTGAAGGACTGCATCCATGCGGTTTGGCAAGGATTCA
The DNA here is from genome assembly GCF_900700375.1 of Denticeps clupeoides. Classification (NCBI taxonomy): domain Eukaryota; kingdom Metazoa; phylum Chordata; class Actinopteri; order Clupeiformes; family Denticipitidae; genus Denticeps; species Denticeps clupeoides. The sequence continues at coordinate 4,226,833 of NC_041713.1, read as the reverse complement.
TACAATTGATGAAGTCATCAGGAATAGCAAATAAAGCAGTCTTGCATGCCTCCAACAGTTCAACAATATTCTTTTGGTTTCTTCCATGCTTCCTCTTTCATCCTACCCCACACATGCTCAATGATGTTCATGTCTGGTGACTGGGCTGGCCAATCCTGGAGCCTCTTGATCTTCTTTGCCTTGAGGAACTTTGATGTGGAGATGGAAGTATGTGATGGAGCACCATCCTGCTGCAGAATTTGGCCCCTTTTATGGTTGGGAATATAAAAGATTTCTTGGTATTTCAGACTATTGATGTTGCCTTCCACCCTGCAGATCTCTCGCACACCCACATACTGGACGTAACCCAAAGTTCACTGTTTTCTGGGTGAATCTCAGATCCATGCGGGCTCCAGTAGGTCTCCTGCAATATTTATGGTGACTGTGGTGTAATTCAACAGAAGATTAATCTGAAAAATCCACCTTCCACCTTTTCCAGCGTCCATCCTTTTAGCAGGCTGTGGACCTTGGCAAATGCCACATGGTTTTTCAATTATCTTTTGTGTAGTGGTGGCTTCTGGGCACTGATTTGACCATGGAGGCCATTTCAAGACAGAATCCAACAAACTGTTCTGGTTGACACAGGGACTTCAGGTAGCCAGGTCCCGTGGAGCTCTGCTGCAGCGGAAAATAGGCTGGCATTGGATTTTCAAGCCAACAAACGGTCCTCTCGAGCAGTTGTCTTGCGGGGTCTGCCTGACCTGGGCTTGTCAAAAACGTCTCCAGTATCTTCAAATCATTTGTATCCTCTGTACTTGACGCTGAGACACATTGAAGGTGTCTGCCACATCAGCAGTGGATCTGGTCTTCAGCCTCTTTAGTCTCAGGGTGAATTTTAGGCATGTTTGCAGAGGTCTAGTTGCAGTTGATGTGAAGGTCTCGTGTACTGGGGTCACAGGTGAAGCTCCTGTGACAAGGCGACAACACTTATGTCTTTGCAAAAAATTGACTCAATGGGCTTTACCAAGATTTGAATATTAAGAATACTTTTTGACACTGAAACATTATTACAAAAGCTGTTGGGAATAAAATGAGCCATTTCTTTTTTAAAAAAAAATCTTGATTCGAAATATATTGCAGCGGCACTTGAGGTAAATTTGTACACAAGCGACAAGAGATTTGTCAGGGACTGTACTGTACTGTACTATACTGTAGGTGGTAAGTTTGCCTATGAAGACAAAGTTCCAGGTTCAAACCCCACTTACCACCATTGTGTCCCTGAACAAGATACTTAACCCTGATTGTCTCCAGGGGGGAAACGTCCCTGTCACCACTGACTGAAAGTCACTCTGGATAAGGGCGTCTTGTAAATGTAACATGTATTTGTGAAAACTAATGGTTAACATATTGATATTGTCAATATGGGGTGAAGTAAAAACACTAAAAACATGCAAAAGCTGCCAAGCTTGTGACGTGACATGATTGGTTTAAATGAATGAATTATTAAATGAATTATAGTTACATTTATAACCCCGTGGCTGTAAATGGAGCATAATTCTATACATGTGCTTGCTAACAATAAGTCCATTGATCACTTTATGAAATCCAATAGTGCATGTGTGTGTGTACATGCTCATGTATGCATCTTCTATGTTCCCCGCGTGTCCGTCGTCTTCCATCGCTGCTTTAGACTAATTAAATGTCTGCGGTCGGCTGTACATTATGCAGTGTGTTAGTGTACCATGGTGCATTTAGCCTAATGGAGGAGCATGTGGCCTGAGCTGACCTGCATGAGGCGTCCGCTGGCTTCTGCTGCTGCCGGTGCAATAATGTTGTCAAAAAAATTGATTCTCGGCAACTAACCGATACTAAACTTTAGTATCGTTTTCGATATAAATCAGAGCTGGTATCGATACTTAAAATTCCAGCATTGCATCTGCCAGCGTACTGATCTCACCGGCAGACTACAGCGATTTTCAACAGGCATTGCAGCCAGCAGCCCCTCCCTCGAATCTTGGGCTACCTGGAGAACCGATTGCTTATACTTAAAGCATAATTCTGCAGCACCAAGCTCGGTAGATAATGTTAAAATTAAGAGCGCTTTATGGAGGTATTTTTCAACCAGATGAACGGGGAAAACCAAAAAGATGTGGAGAAGCTGTTTGAAAGAAGTGCTTCAAAGTTGTTGCCATCAAAGCAAGCAGCACAACAAATTTAGCAAAGCATTTGAAAGACCATCACTCTGAATTATACGCCGAGTTATAAAGTTGTTGTTCAAACATAATTCAAAACTTTTTAATTTTTTATTGCCACTGTCTAGAAATACTGTTGAAGTTAGTTAACTACAAGAATGAGAATATTATGACAACGCGCATATTTTCTCACTTCTGTGGCATGAGAGGCGAAGAGTGCTGTCTAGTTCGGCACAAAAACATTAAAATTACGGGTGTGTCATTGGCAAGGATCTCACGATACAGGGGTCACTGTGCATACTGCGACAGGCCCCTGAAAAGCTCAAATAGAGCTGAAATAGAAAATGCCATGATCGGTCTGTCATGTTTTGCGATTTCACTCTGCTTGGAACGCCCAGCGGTAATTGAAAGTACCCAGCTGTACAGCGCCATCTAAAGGAGTGGAGGTTGCAGTTGCATGCTGATTCTCATCTCCGCTGACTTCACGAAAGAAATCGCTCAACAGCACCACCCAGTGGACTAAATTTGTATACAAAACTATTGATATTTAATATCCCTGTATAGATTTCATATCAGCACGTAAAATATTGCGATATATTGCTGTATCAATATTTTCTAATGATCTAATTAAAATACATTTCTTTCAATTATTTGTTTAGGTTTTTTATACATTTTTCAATATTTATGGTGTTCTGACTTCATAAAAAATATTCTAAAAATATTCTTAATTTATTAAAAGATTATTTAAATTATCCTGTGTTCAATTGTTCTCCCTCTCTAGTATCGAAAATAGTATAGAGAATCCAGTACCATCCTTAGTATCGGTATCGTGATAGTCACACCTGCAGTTTTAAAGAGTTCTACTGACATGAAAAGCGAACAGCAGTGGGAGAGGAAAGAATGAAAGAGCTCAGTCTTGATTTTTTTTCCTTCCTTCTCTCCGTGCAGTCAGCAGAAGCTGAATAATTTATCCTCTTCCTCCTCTCTTTTCCTTTTTCTCGCAAGCCAGAAACCACGTGCAAATGCGAGGATGTGGCGCTTCGTTCTGTGCTACGTTGTTTCAGCATTTCGGCTTGTTGACCTGTTTCTTGAATCAGTCGTGCTGTGATACCGCGTGTGCTATCCGGTTGTCATAGGAACAGTGAGGTCAATATTCCTTTTTTCGTCTTTATCCCATGAATATTGCCGTAGTAAATGGCCTTTAGTTACGGAATGTTACGGAAGCCTGGCATGTTTTCCGAGGTTTTAAGGGGTTACATGCAGTTTCCCGTTCCTCCACCCCTCCTCCTCCCCCCATCCTCGTTACATCTCTCGCTCGGCCCATTCTCTCCCCTCACATCCTGTCAGCCCCAAAATATCCGCAGCTGCCTGAAAGTGCGCTCTTCCGCGGCATCCTCCACCCCCGACCCCACCCCACCCCGGTGGAGCCGGTTGTCTGCTCGCGAATAGCGATTTGCCGAGAATGGCGTCACCCCCTGCGTAAAGAAAAGAGAGCGAGAGGGAGTGGGCCGTCCTGCTTCTCGTGGGCTCTCTGCCGAGATGCGATGGGAGGATGTTTCCGTCTGGGTTCAGACCTGGGTGCAGGTGAAGCTCCTGCTCTCCGTGTCCCTTCAAGAGATGCTGCGTAGGTGCAGGGCATTGTGGGTAAATGGGTAAAACGCGGTTAAAGGCGGCGGCAGTAAGGCGGGTACGGGGCCGGAGCGAGAGAGCACAGAGAGGGGGGCGTACAAATGATTTAGGACGAGGCTCGGCGAGACCCCGCGGGCAGCGCGGTGGCATTTTCTACGCCGGCGCGGCGCTCTGAGCTCGGCCCTTATTGCCGATGCTGTTCAAGTCCCCGTGTCTGAAATTTTCATGAGCACAACATTAGCAGCCCAGACCAAGGCCGAGTCTCAGAGCAGCTGCAGTGCAGCAGGCGACGGGTCGCGATATTTCCTCTGAATCACTTAAAAGAAAAAGACCTCGTGCTGTACGTTCCTGCGCTTTTTCCGGATTCAGAAGGCGAACGAGAAACTGAAGACGGGTGACACATTAGACGAAGAACCTGGAACAAGACCTGTGTTGGTGCACTTGTGGTCTGAGATGGAAGAGTCGCCTCGGGTCAACAGAAAGCGATAGCAAGCGAGCGCCGCTCTCCTGCGAAACAACATTTCCACCCTGATGGGACGGGTGTCTCGCAGGGCGATGATGCACCCGTGCGCAGGATTTGAGAAGCACTGAATGATTGATGAGCTTTAAACCGGCGTCACCCGTTTTCAACACAACTCGACGTCCACAGTAGATCTTAGTGGCCGTCCACACAGCGAGAGGCTGGTAGAAGTCCACTGGTGCAACTTAATATCGTCCCTGCGCATGACACTTGCTCCCGGGGGACTGTCCCCCTAGCTACTCTGGAAAAGGGCGTCAGCTAAACGCTGTTAATCAAATAAATAAGACCAGAGATTAAATAAATATGACCAGAGACCATGGAATGTCAATTGAACGTGCAGATTGATGAAAGTCAAAACAACTACTGGTGACACTGAGTGACAGATGAGTTCGCTACACGTTTGCTATGGCAACCAAAACCACCAGTGTCCACAGACTCTGTACTCGATATGTGGCCTTCCTTCCGCTTATCACCTCAGATCCCGTAATATCGGTATGGACTTGAAAACGGGACATGTCCTGGTCACTTCCAGTCTTAGTCACAGCTGATTCCGCGAGGTCACTTTGCAGACAGAGGTGAAGCTCTTCGAGGTGATATAAGCTATCTGAATACTGTGTGTCTTTTTGTTAATAAGGTACTTTTTTTTTCTAAGAAAAAAAACGTAGATTATTACCTCAGACAAAAGTATGATGGAACACGTATGAAATGATGTATTAAACAAAAACGCATTACATAATTTAGAATTTTTTTTATGTTTTAGATTCTTCGAAGTAGCCACTTTTTGCTTTAAAGACAGCTTTGCACACTGTTGGCATGCTCTCAGTCCTGCAGTCCCTCAGTCTCTGCAGCCATTCAGAGAGCAGCAGCTCTGACGGGCGGACCTGGAATTTGTCCCCTTTTGTCGTCTTATGCTTTGCCCTCCCACCATCCATCTTGGCTTCCAAATGTGTGAAGCATTGCAGTTGCTCGGTGACTGGATGTGAAAATGAGCACAAATATAATTTTTTCATGTGAGCCTCGGAAGAACCGGTGGGTTCTTTTTTTTTTTTTTTTCTGGAAAAAAACGCTGACGCAACTTCCTGTCTGCGCCAAACATTGCGGTTGGTGAATGGTGTCCATGACGTCATTTCCGCGAATGCAAATGTTGTGACCAGAGACCATGGAATGTCAATAGAAAGTGAAAGTGAAGTGATTGTCACATCAAGTGATTGATACACAGCAGCACAGCACACGGTGCACACAGTGAAATTTGTCCTCTGCATTTAACCCATCACCCTGAGTGAGCAGTGTACAGATATTGTGTACAGTGTACAGATATGTATAGAACGTACAGATTTATGAAATAACTACTGGTGATAACACTAGTTTGACAAGTACCTTGTTAAGACAACCAGTGGGAAAGAAGGGTACTTCTGGGTGACAAAAGAGTTTGCTATGTCAACCAAAGCCACCAATGGGCAGACAATGGGCACGGCGGGTGGTAGCCTAGAGAGTAGCAGGAACTCTGGAATTAAAATCACAAAGTCAATTATAATCACTGCTAAAATAAACCTCTCCTCCTTTTTGGTTGGAGACGCGTTTCTATGGGTTACCGTATCAATGCGTCACAACGCACAGAGATTAAAGTTCAACAAAATTAGTGAACACTTAGTGAAGCCGAACCAGGGAAGTGTGGAAATAAGGCAACTTAAGTATAGTCCCAATCAGTCCAAACTGAATAATGACGGTCATTAAGACCCTAGCCGCGAAGTGGTGCCACCTGATGATCCGACGAGCACCATGACTTCACAGCCGCTGGCTGCTTTACTGGCTGTAGCAAACCATTGCTCTTCAGGTGCACGGAGTGCAGTGCCACAGCTTACCACGTTCAAACCAGCAAATCTGTGGAGAGAAGTGAAAATCCTTGCGATTTCAGGGACATTACTTGGAGGAGAAGCCCAGACGTCACATGTAAATACATTAAAGTCATCTGTCTTAATGTAACAATGGAAAATCAATGCAACATTGTGTGCATTGAGTACAGTATTGTCCAGTATTCCTGGTGGTGGTCACACCTTCCATTGTGGTGAAGCCTAAATTTTTCCATCATGTTATATATTCAAAAGTGTACCACACCTTCTTATGACACAGTTGAAAAACATTTTTAAAACAAACTTTGCTTAATCAGCATTTTCTCATTGAAACAACTGGGGTGTTATACCGCAACCAGCCAGAAGGGCACTAGACCTGTGGTGAATTCACCTTTACTTTCCATGTGCTTACTAGACAGTATAAAGGACAGTAAATAAACTCGCAGTAGTTAAAGAGCACATTAGACATGCAAAAAAAGCCATAAGAAAATGTATGTTCTATGCATTTGTCATGAGACAGGTCTAATAATAAAGTAGCATATGTACATTTTGTCCAGATTTTTTGGCCACAGAATTCCAGGCAGTTTGGAATGTTTATTAGGCACCGTGGAAGGTATGGGTTCCTTGGCTAGGTGAGTTACCGGCATGGCGGCGCTTCATTAGAGAGCTGAGTGCCGAGCTGCATTTCCGTTCGTCTGCTCCCTCTCAGCTGCTTCTTGTCTTTGGCATCTCTTACTCATTCAGTCTCTCTGTAGCGCTTCTATGTCTTCAGCTCTTACTGCTCATTAATTATTCATTTCTGGTGGCGGAACTGTGTGTGTGTGTGTGTGTGTGTGTGTGTGAGAGAGAGAGAGTGAGAGTGTGTGACTTGTGCAACTGTATTCTGAACTGTGTGTGTCGTGTGTGATTGAATGTCTAGTTTATGTGTGTGTGTGAATGTACATATTCCTCTACTGTGTTCCTGTGTGTGAGTGTACCTCTGGCTGTACTGTGTGTGTGTGTGTGTGTGTGCGTGTGTATTGTAAGAGTGTGTGCAGTGACGTGGGAGCAGAGCTATTTCTGGCTGCTGGGTGAGGAGCGTGTCTGTGATGGATTGATTTTTCATGCTCGTGTTCCTGAAGCCACGTGCTGCTTTCCTACTGCTGCAGCCACTGAACAGACACCACACACACACACACACACACACACACACACACAACACAGTCTCTATATGCACACAAAACACTATATAAAATATACGCATTATGCTAAACACAATAAATAAAATACTGCTAATTACATTACTAATACCTGGATAAATATGTAGTATTTATGAATTATTATTAATGTGTAACTTTAGCACTGCCTTTCTTTCATTTCTATCAGATTACTGCCCCATATGTAACATGAATGGATATGATATGTACGTGTTCATTAACGGCATTTATCAGACGCCCTTATCCAGAGCACCTTACAATCAGTAGGTACAGGGACAGTCCCCCCCCCTGGAGACACTCAGGGTAAAGTGTGTTACTCTGGCAGAAAATGGTAGTACGTGGGATTTGAACCTGTGTTTTCTGGTCATACCCACTAGGCTACTACCACACTATATACACACACATTCAAATTTTACAGTCCGTTATACATACACCTTTACACACTACTATTATACACACACCAATCTCAACAGCACACGTAAATGCACACAACACACTCTATACCCTCACATACATAAACACACATACACACACAGATTGCCCTGTTAAAAATACACACATATGTCTCAAACGCACGTGTAAATTCACACAATGCATTCTCATCATATTATACACTATACACACACACACATACAGATTCCCCTGGGGGGTTAAACATGTCCCACTCAGACCGACCGTTAGTGACCAGGCCGCCCATTACTGGGGTCAAACGGACAGGCTTCGAGTGGATGTGTTGACCAGACAGCGTCTGTGATGACAGAAGTGGACGCGATATCCCGGCGCCTGTGGCTGTGTGTCCAGTCCGATGCAGAGGATCTGACCACCACTGCGGCTGAGCGAGACGAGAAGAGAATGACAGGGAGAACGAGAGCGTGTCCTCGGGCACTTCCCTTCTCTCCTGTGGACGAGCGGAACGAGTGAGGGCCTGGCTTACCTAATCGCTCTTTTTACACACACAGAGTAACAAAGAGCAAAGAGACGCTCTCGCATTCTTTAATAAATCCCAGCGGACCTCATCTCTGCGATAGTATTTTATAAAGCAAACAGGGGAAGAAATCAATACATATTTACGTTGCAGAGAACTAGGGCCGCCAGGTCACGGAGGGAGGTGATTTGCTGTCTACTGCCTTAGTGATTCAGAAGTTGGAAGTGATCAGCAAATAGGAAAATCAGATAGATGTTGGCTGTGAAATGGAGTGTCGTGGCAAATTGTTCCTCTTTTTGCATGCCTATGAACCAGAAGACCACAAAGTCCCAGGTTCAAACCCCACTTACTACCATTGTGTCCCTGAGCAAGACACTTAACCCTGAGTCTGTCCTGGGGGACTGTCCCTGTAACTACCAATTGTAAGTCTACCCCGCATAAGGGGCAGTGGTGGCAAAGCCTCGTCCCCACGCACTGCTCCCCGGGCACCTTTCATGGCTGCCCACTGCTCACCAAGGGTGTTGGTTAAATGCAGAGGACACATTTTGTTGTGTCACCGTGTACTGTGCTTGCTGTCCTTCACAATGACCTTCACTTCAATTGTAGGGTTGGCAACCATCCCGTATTGTCCGGGATTTTGATTTGTCCCGTCTGGGGCAGCTCTAGTCCCGTATTCCAATAATACTACTGTTAGCAGGCAAAACTAATGCAAACGTTGCTGCGAGTTATAGACGGTTTCAGGGCCCCATACAGCGAGATTACTTCATAACAGATTTATATTATTAAGAAAAGACAAAAACTACAGATCCCATAATGCAGTGCTCCAGTTGCCGTGCCGAACTCGCTCTTTACAGTGCAGCTGAGTCTGTACAGGAGCCTGGGCATGTGCAATACCACCGATTTGCTTTTCGATCCGATACCAAGTAAAATTCATGCTGGTTTCGGCAATACTGATAACTCATAGGTTTGTTTTGCACCGATGATGGTTTGATCCAAATCGTTTTTTGCACCTCAGCCACTTTCGTCCTTGCCGTTCTTTTTCAGCTCCCTCCCTCGCTCTCCGTCACAGACTTGCTGACCCTGCAGAGTGTATGTATGTGTGTGTGTGTGTGTGTGTGTGTGTGTGTGTGTGTGAGTGTTCTGGGCTGAATGGAGGATTCTGTGATGGAATGTTATGATTGATGTATAAGTTGAGTTGAGGGAGGAGAGAGAGGGTGAAGAATGAGAAAAGAGAGTGTGATGTGGCAAGAAAGGGAAAGAGTAGAAAATGGCTGCACAGGGCAGAACTTGTCCGTGAATTAGCACTACAACGTCACGTTGATGTCAATAATAAATCATTTCTTAATAAAAGCAGTTTAGTCCTGAAAGTAAAGTGACTGACATTGTGAAACACTGTAAATTTCCCTCTTGTGGGACTAATAAAGGATGATCTTATCTTATCATATCTTATCTTACAACGAAATGTGTCCTTTCCTTGGTGAGCAGTGGACAGCCACGTGTGGGGACGGTACTTTGCTCTGTGGCACCTCAGTGGCCCCTTGGCGGTTCGGGGGATTGTCAACTAAATAGCACTTTTAAACTTAAATTCAGTCAAATAGTACTTTTTTCTAATAGAATACAATTAACCTCTGACCCTTATGCAGCCTATTCCAGCACAAAAACTGTTCACACCCCATCTGCAGATTTGTTGGGGGTGACAAGGTGAATTATTAACGTGTTATAACGCACTAAACATATTGAATCAGTCTTGTTGGTGTATTTTTTTTTTTATCATTATGCCTGTCACATGACTCATGACCGTAATAGTAAGAACTGTTTATTCTCCATAATCTATCATCAACTCAAAATATATTTTGTTTGCATTTTAGAACATTTTAGATTTTGGTGAAAATCTCAGCCGTAGGGGTTATGACACCTGACATATGACATATTTTTCAGCATTTCATGTCTGAAACGGAGCACAGAAAAAGGGTCTGTTAAGTATGATCGTCTGTGATATGCCTGTTTGTGCTCCATGCGTGAAAAAGAGGCATTGACAGATTTTGATGAAACGGGCCGAATAAAAATGTAAATAGGCGTGATCCCCTGTCACCGAGCTCTACTGCAATTCACCGAAAGGTGAAGATCTATGTTGTTGTAGATCTGTAGCTGTTCCTGGCAACATTTCGCGCATGTCTCGCTTGGTTTTTTTTTTTTCGGATGCAGCCTTGTCTTATTCCGTCTAGGCAGAGCGTAAATCCTCCTCAGCCGCTTCAGGTGTGGAGGGGCAGCCAGGGGCAGACGCGGCGGCCCAGGGGCCGATTCGCGACAACCCTTTTAGCAGGCAGAAGTGCTGGAGTCAGGGCCTTCTTTCTTTCCCTCCCTCCTCTCCCCAATCCGCTGGTCCTGCTGACGCGGGAACCGGCCGGCCTGTGCTCCTGGCTTTTCAGCTGATAGCGGCCTTTTTAGCGGCAGACGCGGGTCACTACTCCAGGTGCCTAGTGTTGCGCCGGAGAGGGAGAGCGGGAAGGTTCTCCTCCTCCTCCCTCTCCCGCGCCTCCCCTGGCTTTTATCTTTGTCAGGTTGCTATTTTTAGCGCGGTGTGGCGGGAGGTGGGAAGGATTCATAATTGAAGGGTTTTTGGCAGGGCTGATCAGAGTGGCGGGGTCCGAGGAACACACACACACACACACACACCGAGCACATCAAACACCACACAAGCATGTGCCTTCTATACAAGGGTGACCAGTGGGATACACACACTTGCGGCCACAATGAAACACACAGAGAGACCCCACAGCCGGGCAGTGGTCAGGGGGTTGACCGGTTCGAATCCCACACCGCCAACGGTTTCCACTGTCATGGCCGCCCACTGCTCACCAAGTGCCCTCACTTTCACACACTCTTCAAACTAAGTGCAAAGTCCCTACACACACGGTGCAGCCACATAGACTACACGGTAAAGTGAATGTCACGGTTGACGCGACGGAGTGTGCCCTCAGCTTTTAACCCTGCATCACCCTGAGTGAGCAGTCGGCAGCCATGACAGGCTGCCCGGGGGGCAGCGTGTGGGGACGGTACCTTGGCCGTCCGGGATTCGAACCCGCAACCTTCCGAGTCCGCTTCCTGACCCGCTAGGCCAATCACTGCCCCAATTTGCAGCCACATCAGATACAACACACAGGAAGGTTTTTTTTTACACACGTACATATACCGCAGGGACACAGACAAGCCGACACACACACACACACACACAGAGTGTGCAGGGCAGCCGGGCTAATTGAATAGAGCCAGAGGTGATAATACGCCGTAGAGCCGGAGCGTCTGCTGGCTGGGGGCGGGGCTGAGGGCCACAGAGTGCTTCCTTCCTGCCGATGGCTTCTGGATACCTGGTGGTCCACTTTAAAGGGACGATTGCCGTTCGGCAGACAAACCTGTCCCGTGGAAGGTGTTCACTAACGTTCCAAAAGCAGAAATAATCAGATAAAAGTGCAGACTGGTTAACTGTATGTTGGAGGTCGTAGTAGCACTCGTCTATGAACCAGAAGACCCAGGTTCAAACCCCACTTCCTACCATCATGTCCCTGAGCAAGACACTTAACCCTGAGTGTCTCCAGGGGGGACTGTCCCTGTAACTACTGATTGTAAGGCGCTCTGGATAAGGGCGTCTGCTAAATGCTGTAAACTAACTAGCTAATCACGCAGCCCCTTTTGTTGGTGTCTTTATTATTTCTGAAACCCAGAACATTTTTTTATGATCAAGGTTTAATGGCAGAGGAGCGTGTAGGTGTAATAGACAGCTTTCATACAATTTTAAACAATTTAAACCCCCTCCTATCAATACGCCACACGGTGTAGCGCAGCGTCCTTCTCCCTTTCTCCTCCGTTTTCCCACTGTTCTCTATGCCCCTGAAACCCCTTTTGCACATCGTCCACCAGTGGACGTCGCGGAAGTGATCCTCCCACCATGTCTTGTGTGTGGACTGGGTCCGAGAGGCCCTGCCCGCGGCACACATTACGCGCTTTTACACAGCGAGTAAACACGCAGGGAGACACCGGCTAATGCCTGGCCCATTAAGGGCCCTCATTCACTCGCAAGACGGCCTGCGGCACGCGTTACTTCCCCACATGGACGCACGCTTCTGCCGCGGCGGCGTGCATCTGCCTCTCGTGCTGGATGCAGAAAAACACACCCCATCTGGAACAGGCCCTTTTCGTACCACGCTTTGCCTGTGTCAAGCCTCGTTAAGACGTCGATTCACTGAATCTAATGGCCTTTACCGGAATATATGTTTTTGTGCACGCATTTTAATGCGCTGACATGTCTCAAATTGAAACCGAATCGGACCAACAACAACAAAACATTTATTTCTTATATAGCCCAAAATCACATACAGTATGTCTCAATGGGCTTTGACAGGCCCTACAGTTGACACCCCCCACACTTGACCCTTCTGCACACAAGGAAAAACTCCACACAAAAAAACTCTAGGAGAGAGAAAAAAGAATGGAAGAAACCTTGGGAAGGAGTGATACAGAGAGGGACCCCCTTCCAGGGTAGAGTGAGCCTGCAAATGGTGTCAGTGCAGGGTTGGGGATGATATAAGTCCTACAGTTGTAGGGTTGGAGAAGTCCAGGATGTAGTCAGTGTCATGGTCTAGATTACGTGTCCATAATGCGGCTCCGGACGCAAATTTCTGCCTGAAAGAGGATTGTTTGCTTCTGAGAGAATTGTTTCTTGCCACAACAACAGCCATTGTCGTGAAATGGTGAGTTCTGGGTGACTGTAAATGCGGTGCCATGTCCACGGAACAGAAGTGGCTCGTTCTGATCTTACTAAAACAGAAGAGTTTGTTAATTTCCACTTTTACAGCAAAACGACCTAAAATTACTCACAGCCACATTATGTAATGGGAAGAACTATTCACACATTGTCACCAGGACGTTCAGCATAAGTCACTTAGACACTTAATGAGTCTGAAGTGAAAGGAAAAGCTGCATGAAGAATTGTGTAGAAGATTTTTTAATAGTGTCTCACACTGCAATTTCCTTGACCTGCATCCCTCACTCCTTTCGAGTACATGATCCTGGCCACCATCATTGCTAACTGCATCGTCCTGGCCCTGGAGCAGCATCTTCCTGACGGGGACAAGACACCCATGTCCGAGCGCCTGGTGAGTTGATATCCAATTTCAGTTTTTCTCCCAGAATTCCATTTTATGTTTCATTATTATTTTTTCTGTTGGGAAATGCTTGATCAGTATGTTTCTAGTCATTTACATTTTACATATATTACATTTTATGTATTTGGGTATTTTGACTACATGCGATCTTGTTAATTGGGTTCTACGAACATTTGAAACAGGACGTAAACCGTTACCAGTGAATCCAAATTAAAGAGCCCCCGAAATGAATTTGTAGTTCCCCATATGTAGTTCCTAGTGGTCCTCTAATACTGTATCTGAAGACTCTTTCCGAAATTTAGCCGTGATGCAGAATTACAGCCACTTTGAGCCCGTCACACATTAGATTTCCCTAGGCGTGATGCGCCGTTTCTGTGTCTCTAGCTTTAAATGATAATGAGAAGGAGAGAGGCGGAAAAACAAAATGAACCCACTGGTTCTTCATGTCTCATGTGACGAACTATAAAAATAATTTTTGCTAATTTTTACGTAAAAGCACCAGCATCTGCAATGCTTCACACGTTTTAAGCCATGACGGGCAGTGAATTTACTTATTTTGGAGAGGGGTGGGAAATTCTATGGGGGGACAAAGCATGAGAAATGGGAGGTAACCTTTCCCCTTATGATGTCATAAGGGGACAAATTCCAGAGCCGACCAATGAAGGTGAAGCAGAGTGACTCTTTACACCTATCACCATTTCTAGCCACTGCAGGACTATAAGCAGGCTAGGGGAATTCGTAATAATATTAAATAATCTAATAATCTAATGTTAAATAATAATAGAGGACCTTTAAAGTCAAGGTATCTTCTGTTGAACAAACTGTTAGCAACTTGATTACATTACATTAATTTGTGGCTTTTGTCCATAGAACATTCTTTAGACGTTGTTTTGATGCTGCTATTGCAGCTTATGTATATGGTTTTTTTTTGTGTGTGTGTGTGGACAGGATGACACAGAACCCTACTTCATTGGCATTTTCTGCTTCGAGTCGGGCATCAAGATTCTGGCTCTGGGCTTTGCCTTCCACAAGGGCTCCTACTTACGCAACGGCTGGAACGTCATGGATTTTGTAGTGGTGCTTACTGGGTGAGTGTCTCTGCTACTCCTCCTCTTTCTGCTCTCGTTTTCTCTCCCTTGTCCTTCCCTTTTGTCCTTCCTCTTCCGCTCCCTCTCTCTCCTGCTCCATCTGTTTAGCATTGTGACGGTGCAGTGAGTGGCATGACAGACTGTCCTGCAGCTGTGGGACAGCGAGGAACACTGTCCTTCTGTCCCCATCAGGCTTATCGTTACGTCCCATGCACGCGCGCTGCAGTGGGAGAGCGTGTGCTTACGTTTGCTGCTGGGTGTGTAAGTGGGTCATGGACACCGTCGTCCTCCCAGCTTCAGCGGAAGGAGTGAGGCTTCTGCAGAACTGTGTGCTTTTTCTTCTTCATAGGTTAACACACACAGATACAGATTAATATGCAGGTCTTGTCTGTGTGTGTGTGTGTGTGTGTGTGTGAACACACCTGTCCTGTCAGTGGAGAACTCAGATGAAACCTGCTCCCCGAAAGAGAGAGAGACAGGGAGAGATGGAGGGATGGAAGGAGAGAGGCTTGACCATTGCAGAGACTGTCAGTTCCTGGTGTTTTCATGCATTGTTCCTTGTGGCTTAGCGATGGAGAGAGAGATAGAGAGAGACAGGGGATGAGAAGGTAACAGGCTCATGAGTGCAAACAGCACATTGTGATTGGAGAGAAAAAGGTCAAAGGTAATAACGATGAAAAATGATGTGTGGATGGACATGGAATTGTGTAACACTGTAGAGAAAGAACTGACTGTGTGTGTGTGTGTGCGCGTGTGTTCACACTGCAGTAACCTGTTTTCGCTGCTGCAGATGATCAATCATCTAGTGCAGACTTGACACGTGCACACACATACACACACACTCCCCCTCCCATTCTATTTCTTATTGTTTTTCTTTTTTCTTGTCGTCCTCTCTCTTTTACACACAGCCCCACACACACACACACACGCGCGCTTTGGTTTCCTGTTCATGAATGGAGGCTTCTTTGAGCAACAGCGCTCTTTGAAGATGAAATGATTTTGCCCTTTCACAGCACCTATGGCCCAATCCTTTGATAAAGCATACAGGGACACACACACACACACACACACACACTCTTTAATCCAAATAGTACATAAAATAACATTTGCACATAAACATATGAACATATGAATGTTATATGAACTTATATGGATTTAATGTAATTATTATTGTACACATTATGTTTTCGTCAGTGTATGAATAATATTTAGCTGAGATTAAACTAGTTAGCCTACATTCCACATGCGACTTAATTACACAGCTTAAAATCTTGAATATATATATAAAATTTTATGTATAGTAGTAAGGAGTCATGTGAACAATTGAAACAAAATGTGTCCTCTGCACCCATCACCCTTAGTGAGCAGTGGTACCTTGATCAAGGGCACCTCAGTGGGAGGTTCACCTGGGGGTTCAGGATTTGAACCTGCAACCTTCCGCTTATGGGTCCGCTTCCTTACCCCCTAGGCCACCACTGCATAGCATAATTTCCATGTATTCCCTTTTCTTGGTGCTACTTAGATTAATGACAATTGACCTGTTTGCAAAACTCCCACAATCCTTTGCGTGTACTCAAGGTGCGGGGCCTTTTTATTGATACACTCCTGCTTACTTGCTATACAGTGCTCACGGTGTATCTGTAGGGACGAGTGTGTGCAGAATGTGTGTCTGTGTAGACCTTTGCCGAGCCTGATGATCAGTGTTCACCACCGTTGTCTATGTTACGCTAATGGAGCAGCTTCCTGGTAACCGACGTGTTGCTACGCCGACCACTGAACATTTCTCACTCACCTTATTGTTGTGAGTGTACCGTCTGGGAAGCAGTTAGGATGTCTAAGGTGATGTTGTCCTACACTGTGTAAATCGTGTCTGTGACAGTCGGAACGATGTGTCTTAGCCATATTTCCCAGACCTGCTGCCAGCTGTTTCCATGGCAACGTGGGGTGCAGTGTACTCCAAGTTTGTCTTGCCGGTGCTGTGTCGCACTGTGAGTCGTGACTGGCTGTACACATCTAGCTACTTAGCAGAGTGTTGGAGAGATGATGCGATTTTTTAGAAAACTAATTTGCACTTAAAATCGTCCCGTCATTATCTTGTTTTCAAAGTTGCAATTGCCTTTTAATTTCCAAAGGAAGTCCTAAGTAAATACTCTATATAACGAAATGAGAGGTACAAACAGGACAGTGGTGGGGGGCGTGAGAAGAGACGCAAGGAGAGCGGGAAGGGGGGGGGCTTGTGAAACTGAGGTCAATGCTCAATAGCCAGTCAGGATGGAGGAGGAGGGAAGGAATGGAAAAGAGACAGAAAATGGTACAATGCCGGGATAACATATAGAAATCCATATGTAGAACAGATGTGGGGATAGACAGACATGCACAAGGTTTGAGCTGAGTGTGTGTAAATGGGGGGCAGGGGGCGTCCATCTTTGTGCAGGTATAGATGTATGCGCCTTGCAGCGCTTCGCTGAACATGTGACCTAGATTCCAGTGCAGATGCCTTCCTTTGAAACAGTGTTTGATTCTTGTTGCTTGATCCAAAGGTGTGTGCATAATTTTTATCATCACGCTGTTGTTATTCCTTTTTATAAATAATGCCGCACTGAGAGGGTGAAAAATGTGTCCTGTAGAAAGTAGGAAAAAAAATAAATCAATTAAGCCCCACCCCTAGCACTGTTACTGCAGTGATACCGAGATTCTATCAATGAGCTAAGGTCCCTGTTGCCATAGAAACAGTTATGAATGAGAGGGAGCCAGTAACCGTAGAGACAGTGTGAACGAGGAATTGCACGTTGCCATGGTGATGCTTTGAATGGTTAGGGAGCCCAGGGTTTAATCCTGGTCCTAAAATTTAGCAAGAGAACTAATAAATGTGAATGAAAACATGTGTGAGGTCAAGTGTGTTGCATTGTGGGAAAAGCTCTCACACAGTCTGAATTGTTTCCTATTTGCTTATTTGAGTTTAAAAAAATAGGTCTGGGGATTTCTTGGTTTGTCTCTACTGTCACTATAATTAATGCATTCTGAGTTTTTTCAGGATTAAAAGTACAATTTGTCTGTTTTACCTTTCCTGCGGTATGAGCTACATTACATTAACCTCTTCATTAACCTTTAGAGATTATTTTTTACATGGTTCAAGGTCAAAGAATACATGCGTAGGTTAAATTCGTAGTTTAGAATCAGGATATTGATAGAATTGCAATATTCCAGGGTAGCTTGAGAATATCTTGTATCCTGGTCACTGCCGATTGCCATGTCTCCTGATCATTGAACTAGTGAACGCTCACCATGCATTACCTCTTACCTTGAAAACATCCCAATATGAATTAAATCGCCAGTGAACTTTAGTGATATTCCAGTTTTCTGGGACGCGAAAACCTTGAAAGACCCTACAACGGCAATGTAAATTCAGTCTTCCTCCCTCTCCCTGATGTACGCATTTGTCACACACACACACACACACACACACACGCACACACTCGCGCATGCTGACAGGCGTGCTCCCGTGTGTGAAGAACTGAGTGGCAGGTGTGTCTCTGCAGACCTCTCCCTGTTAGTGTTGTGCAGACGCTGTGCAGACACCTTCTCTTTAAGCCCTCCAGTCCCACCAAGCCTTCCCCGACCATCATGCCCGCCAAAACAACCCGACCATCTTACCAACGCAGCTCCTGTTCATCTTCTGTTTAGTGTTCACATTTCTTCGCTAAACACAGTGATAGATTTATCATAAAGTAATGGCTTGTATCAAGAGCAGGGACAATTCTGCAGATTTTACACACAAATAGTTGACCTTGACAAATGACCTCAGATAGAAAACTGCACCCGACCCACGTAATAAAAAAAGCATTTTTTTTCAAACTAAAATGTCCACACTGTAACAATAAAGAATATTCGACAAGTTGCGATGAAAAGGGAGGAAATTAATAGGTCAGGAAATGGATTGAGACACGTGAATAGTGGGGTTGGTCTGCTCCCCAGCCAATCGGAGCACTTGCTGTTCACACATACCGATTGCCCTCAATCAGTGACCCTCAGTGACCTCAAAATTGGGGGCATTCAGTATTCACAATCGAGCAAAATCGTGCAACCCTGCCTCCGATTATTCCTCGGATGCTAGTTAAATCAAATGACTCACTTTTGTATAGGTTATGCAAATTATACGTTACATTATGTTAGTGGGTTAAATCCCGAGGACAGATGGCTCAATATTGGGCAAGTAGGGCTTATACTACTTTTCTGCCCACGGCAGCAATTAACCAGAACGCCGTAGGCAGCGCAGGGAAGTGGAGCGAGGGCCCGTGATGATGGATGCATAGGAGCAGTGTGCCGTGTTGTGACAAGGACAGGCCCTTAGCACTAATACCACGTAATGGCAGCGTGATCTACGGCACCGCATTCCCTTAGCAGGTCCGTCACTCAGCAACGAGTCCGCCCACCCCGGCACCGGCGCGCCGCTGCCGGCTGATCGATCGTTCACAGCAGCATCAATCCTGCTGCACGCTGCTTCACACCGACTCCTGCAGTGCGCGCCTGTGATCGTGAATTAGTGTCGGGGCCGTAACTCCGACACGGACGCCGCACGGCTCCGGTGCACGTGTGTGCGAAGGCCGCCGTACGCCATGCGGCCATAAAAACGCGTCAGGCGCGGCCGCCGCGTGTGTAGGTTGCTGCTGTTGCTCTGTGTGCTGTGGAAGCTGTGATTTAAGGGTGTGAAATGTGGAACAGCACTGTGAGCAGAACCACAGTGCTGTAGTACATGATTTAGGATATTATCCCAAATATTATAATATATACACACACACACACACACACATACATACACATATATATATACATATATATACATACATATATACATGTGTGTATATACAAAATGTCTTGAATGAACAAATGGGTGTCTGAAGAATGTAATGTGAATGTAATGTGAAGGTGAAGTGTCATTGTGATACACAGCACAGCACACGGTGCACTGTATTTAACCATCACCATTGGTGAGCAGTGGGCCCAGGAAGCAGTGTGTGGGGACGGCTCAGGAACCGCTTCCTTAACCGCTAGGCCACCACTGCCCAAGGATAAGCTTGTCATTTTTGATAACTTAATGCAGTTGTTCAAAATGTCAATCAAGGTGGACAGTGATCGATAGGCACATAGGGAGTAATATATTGTCAGGATCCGGTCTGGAAGGGCTACTCCTGATTGATTTCACCTGTGTCTGTCTGTGTAAAGCTGCCCGGTTCTTTTCTGTTCGCCGTCAGGTCGTTGTTTGGTGATGTCCCCCTGTCATGCTCCATGTAGTAAATCCGCTGCCTCATGACGTTGTGCGTATGTGTCCTCACACACACCCCAAAATCTCACGCCATGGTTGTTGGAGAAGTTTGCTGCCCTGATATGGAGGCTTTGATCATCGCAATGCATAATATCAGCGATCGTTCACACCTCTAGTGTATAATAGTGTGTAGTATTTTGTAGTATAGCTGTACTGTGGTGCTTTAATGTGGAGTATAGGTATAATTCTTTTCAGTTTGGTTGTAGTATGTTGTACCTACCTGTTTAATGTACCTATGCAGTGGTAGTGTAGCACTTAGTTTTGGACATTGATTATTTTTTGTCATTGTGATATTCAGCACACAGGGCACACAACGAACTGTATCCTCTGTACTTAACCACAGCAGCCAGTGTGTGATCTCAGGGGCACCTTTCGGCACAATTGTGCCCATTGGCACAATAGCGTGCAGTAAAGCAGCACTGCAGAGGCTGGTGCTGTGTAGTGTAGTGTGGGGCAGTGGTGGCCTAGCGGTTAAGGAAGCGGCCCGTAATCAGAAGGTTGCCGGTTCGAATCCTGATACGCCAAGGTGCCACTGAGGTGCCACTGAGCAAAGCACCGTCCCCACACACTGCTCACACTGCGCGCCTGTCATGGCTGCCCACTGCTCACTCAGGGCGATAGGTTAAATGCAGAGGACAAATTTCACTGTGTGCACCGTGTGCTGTGCTGCTGTGTATCACAAGTGACAATCACTTCACTTTTTCACTTTAACTTTACTGCGGTGCCTAAATGCTCTGTATGAAGCTAATATGTGCTATTAAGGTGGTATTGTATAGGATGGGAGTTTGTAGTAGTGCATGAGTAAAGTGTGGAACAGTCGTGTTGTGTATAGCAGTAGTGTAGCGTGAGTTGCGTCAGCCAGTGAAAGGAACTGGCGAGGAAATGTGATGATTCACACTGTGTGCGTCAGTCAGGGGAATAACTGGAAATGAGACTGCCAAAGGAACCTTTCAGTGTGTGGTGTGTGTGTGTGTGTGTTGGTGCTTTTGTTCACATATGACTCCAATGCAGATTCCTTCGGAGAGAATTTACAGTCTGTGTGTCATTCATGTGAGTGTTCACACTGAGTACGATGGCTGTGTGTGTTGCAACAAGTTCATTATCCATGTGTGTAGGGAACCAGGTACAGTGCTGCTGAGCCAACAGTGGCAGTGGCTCTGAGACGGAAGAGCTATAAATAGGAGGGGAGAAAGATAGAAATAAATGAGCCAGTCAGCACATCTAACCTCCCTCCCTCTCATTCTCTCCCTCTCTCAAAATCACCTTTCCCTCTCCCTCTCTTGTGTTGTTCTCTCTCTATGTCCTTTTCTCTTTAGATTTGTTGTCAGTATTGTTCCTCGTACTTAATTTAGGTGAAAATAATGAAATCAGCTTTATAGAAAGTTCCAGAACTTTCCTTTATGCCCCCCTCACGTACTGCAGACTTAGTGAATATTAGAGTTGTGAACCTCTATTATCAATGCCTCAAGACTGAACACAACCGTTTTTCTGCCCATTGGAGCAAATCAAAGCATCCACGTTAAGCACCAGCGTTTGGTTGGTTTGTTTGGGTGACGTCTGCATGAAACATTTTCTTGCCGTCAATTTCTGCCGAAATCCCAACGTACGTTAAGCAGCGACGAGCGTTAAACAGCACCAAGTGAACACCAGTGAAACACCAATCCTGGCTAAAAGTGCACCAAAAACGCATATGGCGTTCAGAGAGCATCCGTCTTACTCCTACCCGAAATGGTGGTATATTCAGAAGATCAGGCAGCCATACAATTTTTAGCCAAAATTTTTTTTTTACCTAAATTTTTATGTCGGCGCCAAAAAATGGCATTGGCCATTATGATATATTGATAATGTTCTTCACTGCATCGTGATCCATTGATTAAGAGAATTATTTCAACACCCCTAGTTAACATGCGCATGCTGCAGATTTTCAATAATCACTAACACTTTCTTCCAGAATCCTGTCAACGGTGGGTTCAGACTTCGACCTGCGAACCCTGCGTGCCGTACGAGTGTTGAGGCCCCTGAAACTGGTGTCTGGGATTCCCAGTAAGTTGGAGGGGATGGAACGGAATGGACCTGTAATTTCACCTGTAATTCTACATGTTCATAAAGTTCCCTCCATCCAGTGCACAGTGGGTGTGTGATGCCATGCATACGTTATGCTCACTGCACTCCAGTGCACATTGTGTACAAATGGTGTTGCCAGGTGTCACCAGGTCTCAAAAAACACAGCAAAAAAAAAAACAGGCCATTAATTTAGTAACCTCACAAGAAACCCAAAAACAAAAAATAACATGCCATCTTCATAATGGACTTAATTAATAGCTGAATGTCCTATAAGTCTTTAGAAGGAGGAAGCTTTTAGAGATATTGCAGAGAGGTGAAGCCAGTGACTAAGCAGTATAAATGGGAGTGTTTGGGTGGTAGTGCGTTAGACACTCACCAAAAAGACCACAAAGTCCCAGGTTCAATACATTTAACCTTGTGTGTCTCCAGCGGGATGGTCCCTGTGACTACTGATTGTAAGTCACTATGGTTAAGGGCATCTGCTAAATGCTTTAAATGTACATTTTTGTCAGGAACACATATTTAGTTAGTTGCCTAATGAAGAAAGTGTGACCAGGAATATCTGAATATATTCTTGAAGACAGAATGTGATGGGATAGTCTATTGGTAGTTGGTTGCTCATGAGCAGCGGGTAATATAATCAGGCATGTAATGCATACATTTTTTTAATATATAGCAAACTCTTGAGAAACATTGGCAGATTATTATATGTAATGTGTTCTTTGTCCTCCAGGCCTGCAGGTGGTGCTCAAATCCATCATGAAGGCTATGATTCCTCTGCTTCAGATTGGGCTGCTGCTCTTCTTTGCCATTCTCATGTTTGCCATCATAGGCCTTGAGTTTTACATGGGGAAGTTCCATACAACCTGCTTTGACATATACACTGGTGAGTTTTTGCATTTGTGTCTTTTCCTCAGCAAATTACTGTCAAAGGAACTGGCTTCTCGTTCATTTTGAACATCCCTCTGTCCTTTTACCCTCAGATGAAATTCGGGAGGAGTTCCCATGTGGTACGGAGCTGCCCTCTCGTCTCTGTCCTAACGGAACGACGTGTCGACAGTACTGGCTGGGGCCCAACTATGGGATCACACAGTTCGACAATATCCTCTTTGCCATCCTCACTGTCTTCCAGTGCATCACTATGGAGGGCTGGACTGACCTTCTATATTATGTGAGTGTCAGCCATTCAGAGTGCATTTATAAATCATTGGTTCTGATTTTTTGAACTATAAGCGTTTTTAAGATAGGTGCAAATCGATGTAAAAATTTGCGCAAACACACACACCACACACACACACACATATTTGACTCACACCTTCAGACAATTTAGAGTTGCAATTTAGAGTTGAAAACTTAATTGGATGGTGGGAGGAAACCGGACGACCAGGAGGAAACCCATGCCAACACAGGGAGAGCATGTAAACTTTGCACATGCAAAACCAACTCAATAATTTTTCCAGAACTTATCAAATTAAAGGTCAAAAGAAAGGTATTACGTTGGATAAATGTAAATATCTGATCATTCTTGACACAGTGATGGCTCAAAAATATAATTCCCTGAACAAAACGAGTGGCATCTCTATTAATATATGCTATATGCATTGTTTTTTTTTGGAACATTATGAAAAATGAATAAAAGTGCAAATCAACTGTGTCAATTAAAATGATCTAGCAACACTACAAGCAAAGGTCGAGGAGCCAATCCTGGGGTGAACACAACACACAGCATTCATTCACTCACACAACACACCTATTGGCCAATTTTCAGAAACCACACACCCAAAGCCCGAGGCAGGATTTGAACTTACAACGTTGGAGGTGTGAGGCCATGACGCTAATCGGTGTTCGGTTTAATGGTTTTTGAGAGGAAAAAAGAATATATTTTAGAGCATGTGAAAGAGTCATAGTGTGAAATAGCCCACCGGGTTCACAGCAGATGGAAGCATGCGCCTTGCTGACATTGCACCTGTCTTCATTCAGAGCAACGATGCCTCTGGGAGCGCCTGGAACTGGATGTACTTCATCCCCCTCATCATCATTGGCTCCTTCTTCATGCTGAACCTGGTGCTGGGTGTGCTATCTGGGTGAGTCCATCTCTTCATATGATCTGTCTGTCTGATGTGCTTTGATCCACATGCTCCACATACCAATTCTTGGAGTTTACCACCATTACATATTGTGATAGATATTGTGTTATATTGTGCTTGTGAGAGACGTTTCTTTCTCTAGGATCAGGTTTGGATGAACATTGTTTTATCTGATTTTACTCTGTGTGTTTGTATGTGCATGTGAATAATAGGGAGTTTGCTAAGGAGAGAGAACGCGTGGAGAACAGGAGTGAGTTTCTAAAGCTCAGGCGGCAGCAGCAGATTGAGCGCGAGCTCAATGGGTATCTGGAATGGATCTGCAAAGCAGGTGTTTCCTCAAATCTCCAGACATCTCTCAATCGTTTCACTATCAAATGCACAGTCAGCACCATCACAACCTGGATGCTTTTTAAACATACTTTTCTAATTTTCTTTGTTTAGAAGAAGTTATCCTGGCGGACGAAGACAATGAAGCAGATGATCGGATGCCCTTTGATGGTATTCAGCAGTATCTCCATCCTTCACCTCACTCTGCTCCTATTCTCTGCAGTGCCTCTTCAAACGTTCATGTTCTCCATGTTTAGTCATGTTATTGTGTTACACATCTGTATGTGTGGCCAGAGTCACTGAATTGTTTATCCATGCAGGGTCACGACGGAGACCCACAATCAAGAAGAACAAGAACGACCTGCTAAATGCTGAGGAGGGGGAAGGGGAGATTTCTGTGGGTAAGGAACCTTCTTCATCTGGGTTATTTTGTGCATGCATTTAGCTCTGGGGTAGACTGGGTTTCTACAGCTTTGGTGCATAATGCATGATGTCGTAAGCGTGTAAGTTTATGTAAAACCTACATACTTGACTCCTATATTACAAGGGCATAGGAGCGGTCTGCTAATGTGGAAGAATTTTACTACTTTCTGGATTCCTATCTGTCCACCTTTCCATCCATGCCAGGCTCACCCTTTGCCAGAGCAAGTCTGAAGAGCTCGAAGTTGGAGGGTTCCAACTTCCACCGCCGGGAACGCAGGCTGCGGTTCTTCATCCGACACGTTGTGAAGACGCAGGCCTTCTACTGGACTGTGCTGTGCCTGGTGGGCCTCAACACGCTGTGTGTAGCTGTTGTACACTACGATCAGCCGGATCGGCTCTCCGACTTCCTCTGTGAGTTCTCACAAGATATGTCATCACGTAGGACATGTACACAAACTCGGCCATTTTACTTAAGTAAATTATGCTTACTGCATAAAGTACACTTTGAATGTATCTTTGAATTTTATTATATGAGCATGCACCTTACAAGTACAGCATTTTAATAGCTTGGCTTACTTTGTGTGCGCTACGATTGCTACTTACAGGGAAAGGAAATTATTGGGTTTAAAAAAAGAGGCTAGCCACCGTTTCACCTCCTCAGTATCCATTTTCGCAGCTCTCTCAGGATAATTAAAATGCATCCCCTGAAGACTATTTGAACATTTGCAACTCAAATGATCATCTCAAAAAAATTACATTTAATAAAACACATTTACAACTAATTTACAAGCAGCGAATCATATGGAAAGGATAGGTACTATAGACCGAAAGTTCATGTTTGCTGGCTGATCATTTACCCGATTAAATGATAGAAATTGAGCCTGAACCAGACTTGACTCAGGTCAAGATTTACAGCTCTATTGCAATCTGCACTGAGGTTGCCAGAATTATATTTGTAAACATTAAATGTATTAAATGTATAAATACATGTTCTCCTCAGAATTCTGAACAGAACACCCCATAATGACAACATGGAAATCTATAAAAAACTGAGAAAGCACAAGTACATAAGTATTCACAGCCTTTGCCCTGAAACTCGAAATAGAGCTCAGGTACATTCTGTTTCCCCTGATCATCCTTGAGATGTTTGTAGAGCTTAATTGGAGTCCACCTGTGGAAAAAACAGTTGATTGAACATGGTCCTCTGTAGACAGAATATAACCTTTGTAGGAAACCAGGCATCGCTCATCACCAGGCCAATACCATCCCTACAGTGAAGCATGGTGGTGGCAGCATCATGCTGTGGGGATGGTTCTCAGCTGCAGAGACTACTGGGAGACTAATCAGGGTCAGGTCAAGGGAAAGAGGACTGCAGCAATTTATTTATTTATTTATTATTTATTTTTTTTTTAAAACTTTGTTTATTAGAATTAGACCATAGGCAATAACAATATTCTCAAAAGGTTACAAAAGAAAACAGCTCAAACTCTCAAACCTAGACCCCAATAAAAAAAAACAACCAAACAGAAGAAAAAAGATAATAATAATAATAAAAAAACAAGAGAGAGAGAGAGATGTCTTGGACACAGGCAGGGGGGCTTCAGGGAAAACAGGTTGGGAACCACTGATCTAAGTGAACCTATAAACAATCAGAGCGCACGTTATTGTTAATGAAAGTTTACATCTACATTTACATTTACAGCATTTATCAGACGCCCTTATCCAGAGCGACTTACAATCAGTAGTTACAGGGAGTGTGTTACCCACTAGGCTACTAGCACCCTAGTTGACTTGTAAGTTGACTTGTAAGTGTTCTTTAGAGTTATTGGTCCCCCCCCATTTCTCCCCCAACCCCTCACTCTTCTGCAGACTTTGCTGAGTTCATCTTCCTGGGCATCTTCATGGCGGAGATGTGTATTAAGTTGTATGGACTGGGCAGCCGGCCTTACTTTCACTCCTCCTTCAACTGCTTTGACTGCATCGTGAGTCAATTTCCTCTTCTCTCCAGTATTCAGGCCTATCTGTGAGTGTCGTCAGTGTATGTGCCGTAAAAATCGTACTGCGCAGTGCCGGTGCATTAGCTGCAGGAGTTTAATGCAGTTCAATGTGGGTTTCAGTGAAAAATCGCGATAAACGTGCAATGTGCATTGTTGATTTATTTTTGTTGCATGTTGTTTTTGACCAAAGCTTTAAATGTGTATGTGTGTGTGTGTGCGCGTGTGTGTGTGCATGTTTGTGTGTGTGGCAGGTCATATGTGGCAGCATATTCGAGGTTCTCTGGGCAATGATCCAGCCAGGGACTTCCTTTGGCATCAGTGTGTTGCGCGCTCTCAGGTTATTGAGGATCTTCAAAGTGACCAAGTGAGTCTTCCTTGTCTGTCAGTCTGTCTGTCACAGCGTCCTGCTGTCACTCTGAGGGTCTCTTTGTTTGTCTAGCCACTGAACTATCCCATCAGCTTGCTGACTCACTGGTCGACGTCCGATTAACATTTTGCTGCTGTCGCCACCCCTCATTTAGGTACTGGGCTTCTTTGAGGAACCTGGTGGTGTCCCTTCTGAACTCGATGAAGTCCATCATCAGCCTGCTCTTCCTCCTCTTTCTCTTCATTGTGGTCTTCGCTCTGCTGGGCATGCAGCTCTTTGGGGGACAGTGAGTGACGATGTTTTATTCAGATATCCAGATACATTTTCATCTTTACACATTGTGCCAAATACTTCTCATTCACTCAATAAAAGTTTTATGTTTCAACCATGGACAGTGATGAAATAAATCTATGCTTGAACTTTTGTTACATAAACATAATAGTCCATGCTATTGGTCTTTCTGCTTTATTTATCAATCTTTTCCTCCCACTACTTTCAGGTTTAACTTTGATTCTGGAACTCCCCCACAAACTTTGATACCTTTCCTGCAGCAATAATGACCGTGTTCCAGGTGAGTGGCACAGCCGCGGTTAAAAGAAAGCACACGACTGTACAGTGCAGCAGGGTGATGCAAAGGTCTGTTTTCTTCCCAGATCCTGACAGGTGAGGACTGGAACATGGTGATGTACGATGGCATCGAATCTCAGGGAGGAGTAAACAAGGGCATGGTCTTCTCCGTCTTCTTCATCGTGCTCACGCTTTTCGGCAACTGTATCCTGTTGGCACATATTTACACCTGCCACTGAGTGTCCTGTTACTGCATTGCACACCAGGGTTTGTTTCCTTTACTGCTTTCTGCTCAGACACCTTGCTGAACGTGTTCTTGGCCATCGCTGTGGACAATCTGGCCAATGCACAGGAGCTCACCAAGGTGAGGTAGAAACACAGATATTCATTTGATCCGCATTTTGGCCTGTATTGGACTATTCTCAATTCTGGACCCACTGATTCAGTTGGAGACGTAGGTGGTGGTGGTGGCATCGCTATTTGTGGATTTTCACCGACATCCCATGTCCCTTTCTTTAGGATGAGAGCAGGAGGAGGAGGAGGCAGCCAATCAGAAAGCTGCTCTCCAGAAAGCCAAGGAGGTGGCAGAAGTGAGCCCCCTGTCAGCAGCCAATCTTTCCATAGCGGCGTGAGTCTCTCTGTTTCGCTCCCACTTTTTTTTGTCCACTCTCTCTCTTTCTCATGCATTCTGTCCATTTCTTTATCTCTCTCTTTTCACACACACACACACACACACACACACACACACACACACACACACACACACACAGAGCTCTTCTTTGATCTGTGACACCTACCCTTTTTCAGAAGGACACTCCTGTTACTTTGATCCCTCCGTGAGCAAAAGGCCAGGCCGTCTCAGTTCTTCCTGTGTATAGGGCCACAATTAACAGATTTCCGTTTAACATCACAGACACCCACGCACACAGAAAATCACGCACAAGTTTACACAAATACACACCAGAAAACACATTGATTACACAAATAGATACTGACACACTTGCCTCTGCAAAGGCAGTTACGCAAATGAACCTGGCAGATATGACATGCACTCTTTTAAGACGTAATTATGTGCTAGTGCTTCGGCGCAGACTCAGGTTGTTGTCAAACAGCATTAACCTTGTGAGTTCTTCCTGAGCTGATTTGTGGTTGAGTTGAGTTGCATGATCAGTATCTTCATGGACATTTGCGCACCAAATTTCAAGAGTACAACAGAATGCAGTTTGCACAACTCACCACTGCTGTCGATTATAGCAATATTATATTGCATTATGTTGCTCAGAGATCCAGAACAGTGTTCTAAAACTTCTTATTTGTCTGTTGAAATTAGTTCTATACTAATTGATTTTTATTAAAATCAAGAAAACCTTCATATATGCTTTGCTCATCAGACATAAATTGATTTTTGTTTAAATGTTGATGATTAGTGCTGAATCATTGCCTATGGAGAATTAAAAATGAAGTATGTGTAATTAACAGAATATTACCTATGATCAATTAAAAATTATTCACAGAAATTCAGCTTATTCAGCTTCTGAAAATCATCTTTTATGCAATCAGTAGCTGGTTGGGGTTTAGGTGTTTAAGGTTTACCTTTTAAATTCCGAAATAAATGTGAAGTGTTAAGATGCAACAGCGTATATGTAGTATACATCATGGTGAAGATGTAAGGGTGTTTTTTTTGGCTCTGGGTTATACCAGCAGGTGGACAGGTGCCCTGCTTTGCAATAACCAAAGTTCTGATGCCCCAATGGTACAGTGATTATACATAGTTGAGAAACAACATGAAGATAGCTGTGTGTGCTGTGCCATCTCACTCACCGCATGTTTCCTTCCTCAGTGATACAGAATGTCTCAACGCTACTCAGGACTGGTATTTATTCATTTATACTCATCTTCTTATTTTATTTTTTCTCCCACCATATCTCCCTTTTTTGTGTTTCCTGCCCTCTTTAGCTCTTCTGGCTACTGCCCTCTGTGTTGTTTCTTATGGGGAAGGGGAATCAGTATTTTTCCACTCTTATGGGTGTTGTGTCCCTTTGTCCACCCATTTTCTTTCATCAGCACCATGTGCGTGCTCAGAAAGCTTCTCCAGAAGGCTATTTGTGGCACAGTAGTGAACAGTAGGCCTGTGGTAGCTTGTGTGTACTCTTTAGGCTCAGTGCGGTGACCCTTGACCCTTGATACTCTCTTCGTGTCTGCCCTGAAGAGCTGACCTGCTCTATCTCTGTATACTCTTGGCTGTTTCCTCCACACTTCTAACATTGTCATGTCTTGCCTCCGTATCTCCTGAATGGCTTTTCCTTCTGCGTTTCCTCTGTGGCCGCAGTAAAGAGCAGCAGAAGAACCACAAAGGCTCCAAGTCCGTGTGGGAGCAGCGCACCAGCGAGCTCCGCCGCCAGACATTGATGACCAGCAGAGAGGCATTATACAATGAGCTGGACCCTGAGGACCGGTGGAAGGTAGAAAACTCAGAAGGAGAGCATGAAAGAAGTTTTAATATGAATGTATTGAGTTGCAGAGATCTTTACCGAAGTTAGCAAGTCACTGAGGTTGACAAGAAGTGACACAAACTGACCTTTTTCCCACACTTCGTGATTCTGACATTCTGTTGAACGAGCTGCCCCATTAAAACGTCATCAGATGGTGGGTCTCCAGTCCTCTGGAGCTGTACAGCCTAGTGACAACATCTTATGCATTGCACTTTGAAGATGGTTCCTTGTTTAAAAGTATTCAGAGACTCACCATGAACCGGACATACTCAGTTTGGTTTTTGTCTCCATTAGGGTGCTTTTTGTCCAAGTCCAAGTGATTTGGATAGTTGTCTAAATTAAGCTTGGCAAAACTGTGCTTATATTTATTTCACATTACAGGCTACATTTAAAAACATATAAACATCCTGTCCTTGAATATTCTGGTCTGGATTTTTAAAGATCTTATCCCAAAGGTGCAACTGTGTACAGTAGACAAAATTATTCTTAACCCCCTCTTCTTCATCAGGTGTCATACTCCCGTCACATCCGACCAGACATGAAGACACACTTAGATCGGCCTCTGGTGGTGGACCCTCAGGAGAACCGCAACAACAACACTAACAAGACTCATCCCGGTGAGAGAGACAGGGCGCAGGAGCAGAGGTTCAGTCAGCAGAGGACCGAGGAGATCTTACGAAAACATGAGCAGGGTGGAGGCGGGAGTGGAGGCGGAGGATGCAGCTCAGGACCCGGAAGGCCCTATGAGAGAACCGAGTCGACAGAGTCCACCCGTCGGGGCCGTAAAGACTTGGAGGGTCAGGACCTCAACCATCAACACCACGCTCATAGCACCAACCCAGAAGAGATGGAGGAAAAGGTGCACAAGCGGCACCAGCACCGGTCACGGCAGCACTGCAGGGCCCGCGACGAGGAGGACGGGGGCGGGTGCCCAGGCCGGAGACACCGTGAGGGCGGTCACCGCAGCAGAGTTCCTGATGGAGGGGCTGCTGGCGAGCACTCCGAGGGAGGGGAGCGTAAACCCAGGCGGCATCGTCACGCCGATGGGGACTGCAAAAGGGAGCGGGGAGAGCGAGGGGAGAGGGTCCGTCAGCACAGAGTCAGGAAGTGAGTAAGATGGGCAAAAACAGTAGGAACCAGGATGTAAAAATAAATATTAAAAGTCCCATGACATTTTATATCGGTCTGGTTGGTCCCCTAATACCGTATCTGGTGGTAGTAGCCTAGTGGGTAAGACACTCGCCTGTGAACCAGAAGACCCAGGTTCAAATCCCACTTACTATCATTGTGTCCCTGAGCAAGACACTTAACCTTAAGTTGCTCCAGGGAGACTGTCCCTGTAACTACTGATTGTAAGTCGCTCTGGATAAGGGCGTCTGATAAATGCTGTAAATGTAAATGTAAATCTCAAGTCTCTTTCCGAAATTCAGCCGTGGTGCAGAAATACAGGCACTTTGATCTAGTCCCACAATCAGATTTCCCCAGGACGCACTATTTCAGTGTCTTTAACTTTAAATGGTAATGAGGAGAAGAGAGCGGGACAGGAGGAGAGCAGCCTACAGAAGGGCATTCTCAGACCATTCACCAACCACAGTGCTTGGCCCAGACAGGAAGTAGTGTCAGCGCTTTTCCAAAAAAATAAAACGAACCCGCTGGTTCTTCAGAATTTCGCTAATTTTACATCCAATACTTGTTACTTTTTTAGGGGAGGGGCGGGAAAAGCATGAGAAACGAAAGGTACCCTTTCTCCTTATGACAACATAAGGGGACAAATTCCAGATCCAACCATCTGAGCTGCTCTTCTCTTTACACCTATCGCCATTTCTAGCCACTGCAGGGCCATATACCATAGACACTAAGGGAACTCATATTAATGTTAAATAATTTCACAAAGTGAAATTGTCATGATAGGGCACCTTTAAAAGGTTAACAATTTTTGATCGTTGTTCTCTTGCACTTTCCCTCCAATCCATTAGGGAGGGCCACAGCAATGGCCCCACCCTCTCCACACACGGCCAATCCAGAAGAGCCTTTCCAGACAGGACAGCCAGCACAGCGAAGACCTGGACAACGTGATGAACAGCAAGCTGGCAACGCAGCCGCTCACCGCAACCTCCAGCCATAGCCAGCGTCTCTCCAAACACAGTACCACCACCCCCCACACCAGCCAACCCAACCTGAGCAACAGCAGCTACAACCTTTGCCAGCCACCCCTCACAGACTCCGCCTACATGAGCAAGCTGGGATATCCTAGACCCGATCACACCGCCGTGGACATTCCACCCCCATTCCCCTCCACCAATGCCATCCTGCAGGGTCTGTGGTTCTCAAGTCCATAATTTTGTCCAGTTCATTTCTTCTTTCTTTGAAAAAAAAAAATTTTTCTTTTCACCCTCAGTGAAAAAATGCAAACACAGAGCCGCTTCCTAAAAAGGAGGACAAGAAAGATGACGACGATGACGACGACAGAGGTGGTGATGGTGGCCCAAGGCCCATGCCTCCCTACACCTCAATGTTCATACTGTCTACAACCAACCCGTGA
The DNA here is from genome assembly GCF_900700375.1 of Denticeps clupeoides. Lineage (NCBI taxonomy): Eukaryota > Metazoa > Chordata > Actinopteri > Clupeiformes > Denticipitidae > Denticeps > Denticeps clupeoides. Next base: position 4,194,103 of record NC_041713.1, on the reverse strand, counting down.
GTTTCCCCCAATCTCAAAATCATACCCTTTAACCTTGTCTAGGTAGAATTTACATTTGTGGTGGTAGCCTTCGTCTAGCCAAATAGCGGTAATTGTGTGTGCTTTTGGATTCGAAGGTTTCGGAGGCTTTGCCACTACATTGTCACACTGAGGTACTTTGAAATGTGCATCCTGCTGGTTATTGCTATGAGCAGCATAGCCCTGGCAGCTGAGGATCCCGTATGGCCCGATTCGCCCCGCAACAACGTGAGCCAAAATCTAAACCCTATGTAACTTCATCTACTCAGCCACTAACCCTAGACATCAAATCCTGTTAAGACCACACAACATAAAATAACATGAAAATCATCAAATCACAAACAAAAACTAAGAATCATCAAATAAGAACAGAATACTGACCCATGTCAGACCACCCTTTTCTGCTTCTGCTGTCTGTCTGTGTACCTGCAGGTCCTGCGCTATTTTGACTACGTGTTCACTGGCGTGTTCACCTTTGAGATGCTCATCAAGGTAAGGAGTGATCAGATGTTTGTAGTTTGTAGTAGGACCTTTGGCCTCATGCAGTGTTGCTCTCTCTGTCTCTCATAGATGGTGGATTTAGGTCTGGTCTTGCACGAAGGCTCCTATTTTCGTGATCTGTGGAACATCCTGGACTTTATAGTGGTTAGTGGTGCCCTGGTGGCCTTCGGCTTCTCGTAAGTGTCACCCTATCCCCATTGTACCTATGCACTGCTGTGTCCTGCCTCTGAGTCCTGCACGGGTCGTTTTCGTTCACCCTCATGTCCTCAATAACAACCCAAACTTAGTTTGTTCTGACATCTGAACAAACATTTTTTGCATAATCTTGTAATTTTTGTCTGCAACATTATACATTTACTAACTTTTTATTTTATTATTCATTCTGAAAAAAAAAATACTAATAATGGTTATTATTAGTTGAAAAAGTAGTTTATTTTGCCTTATTTAAACATAATATGCACGCATATATAGATGTATCTATATCTATATATTATTTAGTGGGTTTTCATAAAAACCCAACCCGATGCAGGACTCTTTCCTGACTGCTCTCTTGTCTGCCTCCTGCTGGCTAAAGGCCACAGTGCAGTGCCATAGCAACCCCAGAGTACCAGTCCTCTGCCTTCATTTTCCAGCTGCTCTCCATGCCTTCTTCATCTTCATCCCTCACATTCTTCCTCATTCCCCCCTTGCTGTCTTCATGCTTTTTTTAATTGACTCTGTTTCCCTATTATTTTGTTCTGCAAGAGCTTGATATATCATTCCCCCTCTTTCAATCATTCTGTCTCACATACACACAAACCCACTTTCTCTCATATTCTCTGCGTCTGGCAGATTCCATGCCTGCCCCAGTGCCTTTCTTTCTTAAACTCTTAGACTCAGCCGCCCTACTAAAATCACCTGATACCGCTAGAGGCCGCATCCAACCCCCGCAGCCATGCCCCTCTACCCCTTTATACCCCACCCCTCCACCCTGCTCATTTTCGTGGGGGTGACGACCACAGGCACCTGTAACCCTTTAGTGCCCAGGCCGTTCTGGAGCTGCTGGAAACACAAACACTCCTCCCTCCCTCGATGGAGCAGGTATTTAAGCCTTGCACCTCATGCATAGCCTGGGAAGCCTGACTGGGACAATGGGATTTGCACTTGGGGTAAAATGAGGTTATAGAAGGTTAGGTTCAGCTAGACAAAAAAATAGTAAAGAGTAGCTCTAGACGCTAAGTGAATTTAGGGACTGCTGAGGAATAAGCGCATTGTTGGGAAATTATGACAATGTTGGGAAATTATGACATGGTAACCCAGAAAAATCTGGGTTACACATATAGATACACAGGAAATGTGGCATAATTGAGTTTAGATGAGTTCATAAATAGGCACTTTTAAGATAATGGAAGTAGTGGTTGACCAATTCATCAACCAATGACTGTGATTGATAGGCTGATTGCAAATGTACAAATTTTGCATTCAGTCTTATGTACTAAAACAGAATATTAAGTCATCTACTCACAGACAACAATATGAAATGATGATTTATTAATTAATTAGTAATACACACTATAATACAAAACCATACTAACAGGAAGTATTAAACTATATATATTATACATGTGCTCTAAATATTGGCTTTGGTCACAGATTAATCTATATTGATCAACCACTAACTGGGGGTCATTTAGTCCAAGAGAAGCAGGGGATTGAGTTTGTGCTTGAACAGGCCTTATACATTTGTGGGGTTTTACCAGAGCTTCAGAAGGGATTATGAAGGGAGAATGAATGCTACATTCAGGCTGAGTACCTTAGCAGCTGAAAATGATGCACTGTATGCTTGCATGTGTACATCTAAAGTCCCCTTTAGCACATAAATAGACCATGCATGTAGGGGATGGCATGACAATGAATTTTTAGCAAATTAGCAAACCATAGAGCAGAAGTGAAGGGCATAGGGATTTGTGGGTTGCAAGATTCCCCCACCAATATAATTGCACCTGCAACAACTGCCAACATTTGTCTTCTACTTGTTCTTCTTGTTTTTCTTCCTAACAGCTTCCCATGGACGTTTGAGAGTAAATTTGTCTTTTCCTCCCCATTATAACATATTGACTCAAAGTTCTGGACTTTTTATATATATTGTGATATCTTTTCAGGGCTTTTATGCATGGCAAGTTGTTCCAGAGTACTCTCGTTACGGAAATGCTACTGGGCAGAGGAAAAAGTGCCGCAGATCCGAGACTTTTGGTCTGTTCCCAGTTCAGGCCAGGTGGAAGCTGTACATATGTGCATATACACATGGCATACATTCTTCTGCCTGGATGAGAGTGGCCATCATAGAGTCTAGAACACATGGAGATGCATCCTGTGCTCCGACTGTAAAAAAAAAAAAAAAACACTCTATGCTGCATCTTCCACAGCATGCCCGTCCAGGAGAGATCTTCCTGTCTCATCTTCTTGTTCTCCTTTCACCCTGATCCCCTACATCACTTCTTTGAACCCCTCTGCTTTCTTACCCCTTAGTTTGACCAGCATATATAAATTAATGGATTTGGGCTGGTACTGCCTGGCTTTGCCTGCCGAAGGTTCCTTTAATCCAGCACAGCAAACCTACACTCTTCCCCTCCCTCTTCCTCCCCATGTCCATGCTGGCACTGGAAGACAGGTGCTCTGGGGTGACTGTGCCTGTCACTTTGGCGCCTGCACCGTATGTCTGCCATGTGTGTCTAATGTGTGTATTACAGCTACTGATCTATTTTTGTTCCCCAGTGATTACTGGCTTCCTGTCTGACAGCACAAATCCACAAATGATTCAGAGTTTTATCCTCTAACATTATATCCATATGCACTGCCTTGTGCAAAAACAACGGATTACTATTGCATCTAAAAAAAAAAAACAGGATTTTTGTGTCTTAGTTATCGGCCATAATTATGAACTTAAAGATAAAGATTCCAGTTTACATGTAACGAAACATAATATATAATTAACCTTTCAATTACGAAAAAACAGACCTTTTTCCACAATGTTCTAAGTTTCTGAGATACTGCCAAACTCTAGCATGTGGCTTGTGCTACAGTTGCATTAGGAATTGACTTTTTCGCTCTGGTTTTCCTACCTCCTATTCCTATTACATGAACAAAAACAGCTATGGGAGGTCAGGAGTAGATGGTCACATGAAGCAAGGAGGAACGGCAGCGTGTGTGGGGAATCAGGATGGCATTAGGGCCCTGGCGTGTAGCTCCTGCACAGTTAGATAATGGCATCATTCGATTAGCGGGTAATCCAGAGGCACGGCCAATGGACAGACCGCTCCCCTTGGAGATGCATATCACCGTTTTCATGAATGCCAGATCCAATTAGGTTGCCATTTATTGTCTGGGCTAAGGCATCCAGGCACTTCTGCCTTTGGTGCTGCTGCATAGCATCACAGAGGAGGGACTGTGTCCATATTCCGATGCAGGGGACAGACTGGACACAGGAATGAACCTGATCAGAGATCCAGGGGCAATGACGTACCCCGATAAAGGGAGTGTGCTTTAGAGTCACCGCGCCTCGCTGCAGCATGCATTATGTGTTATGGATACGATGAGTCAGAACCAGTAGGGGGTGTTTTGTTCTGTTGTGAGTCAGCACTCTTGACTCGGGCGCTGAGGCCACTGTCAGTTGTTAAAATGTCCTGAATTTATGACTCACGTGTTTAATTAAAAGGCGTGTGTATATGTGCGTAAGATGGCGTCTGGTTAACGAAAATGTTTGCATTGTACCCTTTATCTCGCACTGTCTTTCGTATGTCCCTCATACTGATGCTTTTTTATCGAAACTCCTCTGTCTTTGTGTTTCTTTCTACCTCTCTCTTTCTCTTTATGTGTCTGTTTCTCGCCTTCACTCTGTCTGTCTGTGTTTCTCTATCACTGATCCTCTCTCATCTCCTCGAACGGCTCCATCAACAGCGGCGGAGGGTAAAGTCTTTCCTTCTTCTTCTGCTTCTTCTTCTTCTTCCTCTTTCCCTTCCATATGCTCCTAGTGTCTAAGTGCTTGACTCTCCTGTCACGTTTTGAATGAGCTTTTGTCTGCTTGTCGCCCGTTCATGTTCGTCTCTCTTCTCTGCCATTCAAGTGTCTGTCTGACCACCGCTAAACAAAACTAACTCATACATGACCATGCATAGTGAGTCACTCACTCCTGTACATGGCTGGTTGTGTGTAACACACCCATAGAGGGAGCCTATAGTTGTCTATCCAAGAAGGAGGGAGGGGGGGGGGGGGGATTAGAGGAAGAGCACAGAAGAGCCATAATGCAATGGGCAGTACCTAAAGCAACCAAACTGAGGCACATCCAATAACATCCAGTTACAGCTGGGCATCCACACATGAGACCAGAACTAAGAAGATACAGATTTTACTTGGGCACATCTGACAGTGTATTAGAGAACGCCTCAATTATATAAGAGCAGAGGTTCCTTGAGTTATGAAGGGTGAGAAAATTGGTCTGGATGGAGGGCCACAGGACAAAATTTTCTCAGTTTGCAAATGTCACAGCATTTTGTGTCTTGAAGAGGCTGGACTAACTACCCACAAAGGCCTTTTCGCTGGTGTGAAATATTCTGACACCCAGAAGATGAGCTTTAATCTTAAAATGGGAGGAGCCTGTAGGCATGATTACTTCCTCGTTCTGTACAATTTAAACCCCTCCTGCTAATAAATAATAGGACCAATAGGACAGTGTCCATCTCCCCCCTTCCTCCTTTGTTTCCCTCTGTTCTCTACACTCCTAATACCCCTTGGACACAGGGCATGTCAGTGGACATCACAAACGTCGTCTCTGACGTAGACTCTGATGTCTGATGCAGGGGTGGTAGTAACCACTCGCCTATGAACCAGAAGACCCGTTCAAATCCCACGTACTACCATTGTGTCCCTGAGCAAGACACTTAACCCTAAGTTGCTCCGGGGGGACTGTCCCTGTCGCTCTGGATAAGGGCGTCTGATAAATGCTGTAAATGTAAATGTAGACATCTCAGGATCATGCCCACTACCTACACTAGCATGCTGAATGAGCTAATTAATTAGCCTAAATTGTGAGACTTAGTCTAAACGTGAGCTGTCCAGGTGAGCAAGTACAACAATATTCTGCATACACAGATTTGCGGAGAGTCACGTTGGCTTCCCAAGTAAAGGTTGCCAAAGGCAAGCTTGCTTACTTTGTTCCTGAAACAAGCTTTTTTTTTTAAATACAGATGTCTTTTTTTATATACAGACAGACTTAGAGAATGCCTCCCCTCAAAGAGCGTAGAGAGAGTGAGGGAGGGAGGGACATTTTTGGGCATTTCGCTGGGAATGCCTGTGGATATTGTCATATCCTCATGCTGTCGGTTTGCCAATGCTTTGAAACCGGCCAGGAGGGTGGTTGGAAGGATGGAGCCGATGTGGGTTGTCATGGCAATAAGCTGAGGTTGCAGCACGGAAGAGCGCCTTGCTGCGAGAGGTCTTCCCTCGCTGCTGCTGCTGCTGCGGCCGTGCAGGGTTTCAGCAAAGCATGAGAGGCACAGCAGTTCCTGTGCACTGCAAGGTCGGCATGCAGCGCTGACGTGAGTCACTACAGCGGAACCCTGCGCCTCCGGTGTGCACTCTGACGTCAGCGCGAATGCATCCGCAGCAGTCAGGACTGGTGTGAGCCAGTGAGTCTGCGGAATGGGGCATGTTCATTCATGCAACTCACCCGAGGAAATGGCCGGAAGAACTAACCTCCAGACGTGTGGCTAATTGGTGCTTGTGGTAAAATTGATGGCCATCTAATTTACTCTGTGTGTGTGTGTGTGTGTGTGTGTCTGTGTTCAATTACAAACCTTCAGGGGAAGCAGCAAGGGTAAAGACATCAGCACCATCAAGTCCCTCCGGGTTTTGAGAGTCCTTCGCCCACTCAAGACCATCAAGCGCCTACCGAAACTCAAGGTGTTTTTCACACTGATAATGGATTAAAAAAAATTATAATTTTTTTACCCATAGTGTTACTGTGGGTAACCGATTCTTAGCTTATTCTCTAGAACAGTCTTGTTCCATTTGCCATTTATTATATAAATTGGAATTCAGATCTCACAATGAGGGAAGTTGGGAATAAAAGATTGTTGCTACTGTTAAAAATACCAATACCAGTATTAATAAACTATATATTGCTAACAGACAAATTTATATTGACATACAGTTTTAATTCAATTTCCAAAATATTGTGGTTAAGGATTTCTTAGAATATCTTCATCATATTACAGCAGATTATGTTTTTTTTTACATGGACTGGACAATTAATTTTTGTTTTCGCCATTATATTGCAACCCTGATTATGAAAGCTCCGGACTAAAGAGCCTTTCTGATTTTCTGAATTGGAATTGTGACTTCACTTGAAAATTCTGGCAGGTGCTCACTGCTTTGATTCAATATTGCACAAATGAACCTTCAATTAAGGTATTGCATAATTACATAATTGACATAAATTGGATAACATGCTGTCATTATATGCTTGATGCACTTTGAAGATTAGCTCCTATAGACTTGTACTATGCAGAACTGCATCTCTGGCTCATTCAGCCGGTTACTCAATGCGAGTATCTGCTTTGTGGGGTGGACAGCCATCTACTCTTTACTCATATACTGTGTCTGACTCTCCTCTCTGCTGTCATGCTGTGCATTAATCTACTCACCCCACTAATTAGAAGGTGTACTCAAAACATCTTGACCTCGCAAATTAGACTGTTTCTTCTAGGGCTGGTAATGACACATTGTTCTTGGGTATTTTTCTGCTAGTAATTACACCACAGACTTCAGACTGTCTTCCTACGGGTTTTAAATCTGCCAATTACAACACAGTCTGACATGGCTGGAGGTGATGAGGACCAGCAGCTTGGTCTCTGTGTCGTCAGCTTACTGACTGGTTGTGTTTTGTGCAGGCGGTGTTTGACTGTGTGGTCAACTCTCTGAAGAACGTGCTGAACATCCTCATTGTGTACATGCTCTTCATGTTCATCTTTGCTGTGGTGGCCGTGCAGCTCTTCAAAGGCCGCTTCTTCTACTGCACTGATGAATCCAAGGAGTTTGAGCGCGACTGCAGGTGATGCATTCAAATGTGCTATATATTTATACATATAATGGGTGTGTGTGTGCATATATGTATAAAAATGAATAAACACACAGTCTACTGAGTCCTCCTGTGATCTGACTTGCCGCTTGGCATTTATCTACAGGGGCGAATATCTGGTGTACGAACGCGACAATGAAGTGAGGGCGCAGAAGCGGGAATGGAGGAAATACGAATTCCACTACGACAACGTGCTCTGGGCCCTGCTCACCCTCTTCACCGTATCTACCGGAGAGGGGTGGCCGCAGTGAGTGCACACATATGAAACACACAAACCACATGACTCACGTATAAGTTCTTGGGCTGTCAAGCCCTTTATTCAGAATTATCATTGACAATTTTAGTCTAGTTTTAGTCAACAAAAACTGATGACAATTGTATTGTAATGAAAATTGTATTTTAGTCTCTTTTTAAGTAATTAGTAACCCAGTCAATATAGTACAAGAGTCTAGTAGAACAGACAAAAACCAAAAAAAAAATAGTTTAGTCATAAGTTCATAATTATTCATAAATCTTATTATTATACT